>NW_005371541.1:1536272-1554218 GCF_000412655.1 Myotis brandtii
CGGAGAGCCGATTTTGGCTCAATCCCGCAGGCCAGGCCAAGGGACCCCACTGGTGCATGAATTCATGCACCGGGCCTCTAGTTATAAAAGTAAAAACAACCCAAATGGCCATTAACTGATGAATTAATAAGCAAAATGTAGTGTACCCATGCAATGGAATATTATTTTGCAGCAAAAAGTATTAACATATGGATGCATGATACATCATGAAAGAACCTTGAAAACATTAAGCATAAGAAGCCAGTCAAAAAAGGCTATGTATTATGTGATTCTATTGATATGAGTGTCCAGAATCGACAAATACATGGAGACAGAAAGTGATTGCCAGGAGCATAGGGGTATGGAGATTGCGAGATACTTCTAATAGTTACTAGGTTTCTTTTTGGGGATGATGATAAAGTTTTAAAATTTGATAGTGGTGATGATTGTCCAATACTATGAATATATTAAAACACTGACTTATACACTCTAAAAATTAAATTGTATAGTATGTGAATTATACCTCAACCAAGCTCTTTAAAAAACTAGTGCCAAAGATTGATACAAAAAATTAGTGAGAAACTTCATATAAAACCCACACACTGTGACAGGCATCACAGTATTCAAGGACTGTTAGCTATAATTAGCTGTGATTACTATTTGGAAACATAAATGCATTTATCATAATTGATTTGTAGATTATAACATCATACAAAACATTTAATTTCTCTTTTTCAATATGAATGCAGTATTCTTACCCACTGCCTAATTTACTCTTGCATATCCATAGTACTGCTTTTGTAGATAAATATAATTTCATAACAATAGCTGTAAAGTGTACTTCACTCACTTTATACCTAGAAAGTGTTACCTTCTGACACAATTCTTTGTCTCCAAGTAGTACTGTTTTTTTCCCGTGTCATCATGATCTCCTTTCTCGATAATGTTATTTATTGTGTGAATATACAGAAATCCATACAGAATTTTAATGAAAGTTACACATTAATAACATGCCAGGTATCACAAAAGACACTGAGTAACAACTGAATAACCATTGCCTCTAACAGTACTTTTGCCAAAAATGCAGAACCAATTTACAACATAATGGTATACGTCCATGCCCCAAAAAGCTGGGTTTTCTTACAAAAGAGCTTAATTGTCTACAGCAAGTTTTGTTTGTTTGTTTTTGCTGGCTTTCTTACTGGCTTACTCTAAAGACTGTTGCAATTGGAAACCAAATGTTAATATACTCATGGGAAGTGAGAGTTTATAAATTTACCTATACTTTATGACTCCTATTTCCTTGTCAAAAATTGGACTATATGATCTGCAAAAGTATTTTAATCCCATAGGCCATGATTTTATAACTTAACTTCTGAATATTTTGGCACAAATTAAGCCTCACTATTATATAGGTTCCTCCCCCATTGTCATTTTTCTGGAGAAAGGAAGAAAATATCCTTCCCAAATCAAAAGAAGTCCCCAACCCAAGTGTGAGAAATGACGGTTAGTGAGTGCATGCTAGCAAACATTAATAACTATCTTGGGGGATTATATAATTATTATGTATAGAACACTTCATGCTTTGCAAGTGCTTTAAAGCTATTAATTAGTTTTTCCTTTCAAACATGCTGTGAATCACCAAGTTATCACTATCCCCACCTTCCACAACAGGACCCAAATGAAAAGAATAACTGGTTTCTCAAAATCCCAAACTGCTGCTGTGTTATACTAGTAAACGAGGAAGAATTCACAATAGTGCTAATCTAACATCAACCGCGTCATTATCACCACATACGTTATTTTCACTCACACTCTGCACAATTACATTTAAGATTTCAGTGGTATTTGGAGACCTCAAACCAACATCAGGGTCTATAAGGAGAGGAGTTTGGTAAACACATCTGATTTAGCAGTGCTGTCTCCTGGAATATTGATTTAATCTAAACCATCTGAAAAGACAAATCTATACACTAGCTGATGAGGAAGAAGGAGAAAAAAAAGACTGATCCCTTAGCTAGATTTTCAGAGCCAATATTGCCAAAGTTGTGGTCACGGAGGTGTGAAGTCAGAAAGTTTGTAGAGCACTGCTAAAGGTTTAAATGGGAAAACAAGACAAAACTTAAGTGGTAACAGGAAAAGAAAGATGCAAGAAAGACCCCTAGCTGGTTTGGCTCAATGGATAGAGCATTGGTCTGTGGACTGAAGGGTCCCTGGTTTGATTCTGGTGTGCCAGGGTTGTGGGCACGATCCCCAATAAAAGGCATGCAGGAGGCAGCCGATCAGTGATTCTTTCATCACTGATGTTTCTATCTCTCTCTCCCTTCTTCTCTGAAATCATTACAAATACATTTTTTAAAAATTCCATAGCTATTCTAATTTTATCTTTCTTTTACATATATTTTTCTATTGATTTCAGAGAGGAAGGGAGAGGAAGATAGAAACATCAATGATGAGAGAGAATCACTGATTGGCTGGCTCCTGCATGAACCACACTGGGGATTGAGCCTGCAACTCACATCTGTGCCCTGGCCGGGAATCGAACCATGACTTCCCGGTTAAAGGTCGACACTGTACCATTGAGCCACACAGGCTGGGCAATAGCTATGGAACTTAACAAAACCCTAAAGAAGGTGGGCAAGGTAAGGCAAACTCATCCCTCTAGAAGGCAGCCCATGTATTTCTCAGGATGGTTGGGGTGCAACTAAAACCTGGCATTGTCTGCTGTGGAATTATTCATGACCCTAAGCACATTATTCACAGGCAAATAATTAGTACCTCTCTGATCATCTTCATTGCCCATGACAACCACAAGCATTATTCTGTCCAAGTATTATCAACTCAGCTCAGACTGTTTTAGGAACCGTAGAGGCCTTTTTTTATGAAGAATTCAAAGTCTGACTTTGAGACCTATGAGCAAAATTCATTTCTCAGTCCAAATGTGTACTTGATTGGCTTATTTAGATCAAATGTACTCTCATGGTTTTACTAGAAGTGACTTCTGGTACCATCCATCCATCTTCAGCATAAATGCTACCTCCATTGTGAAACCTTCCAGACTGTATATGCTGCTCTTTCTTCTATGCAATAAACACACTTAGGAAATGTCCCCATGAAAGCAATTATCTTTATTGAATTACTAGAGGCCCAGTGCATATGTGGGGTCCTTAGGCCTGGCCTGCGGACATCCCCTGAGTGGTCTCGGATTGTGAGAGGGCACAGGCCAGGCCGAGGGACCCCACTGGTGCCCAATCAAGGCTGGGGAGGAACTGCAGGAGGGCTCCAGGGAGTGTCCGGCCCGTCTTGACCAGTCCCCATCAGCCAGACCCCAGCAGCATGCTAACCCTGGTGGTCAGTGTGCATCATAGAGACTGGTTGAAGGGTCAAATGAATGGTTGGACACTTAGCATATTAGGCTTTTATAATATAGGATAATGGAATATAATTATGTAATATACAATTATAAAGAATTGTGATTATTTTACCACGATTACACAAAAATTGTAGTTATATCTCTTATTTCATATAAGTGTTACTTTAATTCTCTTAATAACTAAATAAGTTTGTTTACATATCAATTTCTGTAATGGACTATACATTTCTTGAATAAATCGTCCATGTCTTTTCATCCTTGTATTCCCTTACCTAACATCATGACTATTTTATTGTCTGAGTCTCAATTAACAATAATATTGAATGAATGAATGAATGAATGAACAAATGAATGAAATAGCAAATGAGTGGGTGAATGGATATCTCCATCTTTAATCTCTTGCCTGAATGCTAAGCTATTTTCTGTTACTGGATATGTCGAGGTAATGTCTGGGACTGGCCATGTCCTATTCCTCAAATTCTGCCCTATTCTCCAGCTTCCATGACTGGGGTTAGCAGCAGCATCATGAATCAGTATCTCTCTGTGTCTCTATCTTCCTATACCTGTCTTTCTCTGCCTCCCTTCCCCCAACGCTCTTATTTCTGGAACACTATTCTCAGTTCAAGGCCCGGCCCAGAGCCATTTATCCATTAAAGCATCATCACCACTCTACCACCGTCCATTTTCAGGTTGTCTTTCCTGATGGAACGTGAATTCCTTTCTCCTAGAGCCCTTATTTTTCTCTTTGTTTTGAAAAACAGCATCTAGTGCAGTGATGGTGAACCTTTTGAGCTCGGCGTGTCAGCATTTTGAAAAACCCTAACTTAACTCTGGTGCAGTGTCATATCTAGAAATTTTTTAATATTTGCAACCATAAATTTATATTTTTGATATTTATTTTATATATTTAAATGCCATTTAACAAAGAAAAATCAACCAAAAAAAATGAGTTCACATGTCACCTCTGACAAGCGTGTCATAGGTTCGCCATCACTGGTCTAGTGGAATGCCTAGTATATGACTGGAATCTAATAACCATTGTTTTTTATTTTTCCTGAAAATTCTACATATCCAAATTCAGTTTTTCAAATGACTTGTGTACCTCTTATTCTATCCTATTTATTGTGGCAAAAGCTGTCAATTAGAGCTAAAGATTAAAAAAAAAAAAAGACAAGCTGCAAACAGAAAATGCAGTTTATTAACTAACTAATTTAACCTTATTATAGAGTTTAGAAGTTTGGTATTTTTCCACTTTTTAAGTTCAAAAACTAATTATTTGTTTAATAGTAAAAATATAAATAAAATATATTTCTCCTCTTTACCTAAAGGGTTTTATCCATCTAAAAGCTCATAATCGCCTAACCAGTTTGGCTCAGTGGATAGAGCGTTGGCCTGTAGACTGAAAGGTTCTAGATTTGATTCCGGTCATGGGCATGTACCTTGGTTGCGGGCACAATCTGGGCTGGGGAGGAACTGCATCCCAGAAGGAGGTGTGCAGGAGGCAGCTGATCGATGTTTCTCTCTCATCGATGTTTCTAACTCTCTATCCCTCTCTCTTCCTCTCTGTAAAAAAATCAACATTTTTAAAAGTTCATAATCATGGGTTCAAATTAAAATATTAGCAAAATATTTGGTATGTATCACTCATCAAATTACTTCACTTGTCTGGATAGTTTTTCATCTACAAAAAAAGTTTTAGGACCCTCAGTTGTGATCAAGATGTATCAGTTGAATCCTATATTTCCATTTAAACCATTCAAAGAACTGAAATCCCTGGGACAGTACCCAGGAACCCTTAGGTTCCTTGGAACACACTTTGATGACCACTGCACTCTATACAATCCTGATGTCTCTCATTTTCTACAACTATTTAATGTAGAGCATGCCCTAAAAGCCAAATGCATCATGGCCCATGTGGTCATTGAGATTGTTTGAAAAATTAATACATGTCCAGAAGCTTCAGATTGAAAGGTCCATATTCGTACACATATGTGAAACAGGCAACGTGGGTATGGCTTTGACTGAAATCAGACTGTCAAGTTCAAATAAGGTAGATATTCAAATAAGGGCAGAGGTCACAGTGCTCATTGGTTTCATATCATTTTAACTTTTGATACATAAGCATAAATTATACTTGGAACATTTATTGCTTAAATTTTAATTATAATAAGTTTTTAAAATGTTAATCACTTAGCAGAATAAGAGTGAGTTTTGCCGATTTTCCAGTGAAATAAAATAAACTACTTTTAATTTTAAAACACTTTAGTAATAGTCTTTGCCTACTAATTATAAAGAATGCTAGCCAATTAATTAAAAGAAGGAAGAAAAACAATTATTCAATGTCATTTCCAGTCTTAAAAGTATGCAATAAAAGCAATACCGCTTCATGTGTTCATTTTTAAAATAAACTTTTTTTTTCAGAATTTTTATTTATTTATTTATAGGATCTCTCTCAGCCTAGCTATCGATATTATATAACCTAACTCATTTATACGGAATTCTGAGGTTTCATTTTATAACCAAACTAAATTAGTTTCCTGGAAAATAAATAAGCAGTGAGAGGGGGAAAGGTATCACTCCCAACCAGCCAAACCTGTGTGCTGGTCCATGTTTAATGTCATAATACAGTAAAATAATCTGGCAAATGTTGCTGTTAGGAACTAGCTTCATTAGAAAAGCCAGGGAAAAAGCTATAGCTCTGCATGCCCTCAGCATATACTTGCTAATTAAAGCCATATGCACCCATCAATCTGGAAAGTATAGGAATAATAGGAGAAGAAACAAAGAAACTAGCCTAGAGCCCTGTTGTTCCAAAGGGCTGAATGTATTGACATTATCAAAAAGTATGCTGCAGCTCTGGAAGTTTAAATTTAAGCTTTCAGGAAACAATTCCCGTGCTAATTCCTAACCAAATGTTTGTTAAAACAAACATAATCCATATTCTGTGTTTTAATCTGAGAGTCGAGGAGGCAACATCATTGAATGAGCATTCCTTAACCTCACAGAACACTGAATTGTGTGGTTAGGGGACAATCTAAAAAGAAAAAGAAGGTGCAGTTTATGAAACACTTAGCAAAGTTTCTAACTGGAGAGTCTGAACTCATTCCCATGCTTTAAAAAAAAAAGGCTTCAGAATGCTTCCAACATGTCAGACAAATAAGGGCAAATTAATAGAGTAAAAACTGAGTAGTAATTCCAAGGAGACTTGGAATAAGAGTCACTTAGAGTTCATTAAGTCTTACCAACAGAGGTTAAACCTAAGCCAGCTTTTGAAAATCAAGACAAAATTAAAATAGTTGAAAAGAAGAAGAAAAAATAAAAAAAGCAGGCACATGCAAAGAGAGATCCAGAAAGAATAAAAGCTCAAATGTGGAAATGAGCAAGATGGGTAGCTGTGCTCTCTGAGGTACAGAAACCCAAATTGGGTTCATACAGTGAAAAAATGTAGGGCTTATGACAGGCTTCAAGAGAGTTAAGTGCCCTTCAAAACATTCATTTCATAAAATTAGCCAAACTGAGTCATAATGCATTTCTTTTTGCATAGAGTGAGAACCGTTTTGATGGGGAGAAAAACAGCAACAAAACAAGAAACACTAGAGTCTCAGAAGAGCTGTTCTGCGATCAAAATTATTCTAAAATATATTTAGATAGCCCTCCATTAACTTGACTTGCAGGCTGAGTCATCCTTAGCAGGAACTATCCTCACCACAGTAAATGTCAGGATGCGCAGTTTACTTTTCACGCTATTTATACTCCAACTACTTCTAAAACAGATTTTTGAAGGGCACAGATAGAGTACAGTCCTAAAAGAACATTAACATAGTAAATGAGGATGAGCAAGAACCTAGCAGGAACACTTATCTAAGAAAAGCCACCACCATTTAAGCAAAACCGAGGACTGAATTTCTGGTAGTCACAGCAAAAGCTAAGATGAATTCCTTCAGTCGTTTATTTATTCCTTTATCATGAAGCAAATATTTATTGAATGCACAGCATATATAAAACTATGGTCAAATATAAAGAAAAAGCTTTGTTTGTGGAGAGCTAAACCCCTTCCAGTTTGGGATTCAAAGAGTCATTTAGTTGTTTTGATATATATTTATTTTTTAATCTTTATTGTTGAAAGTATTGCATATGTCTCCATTTTCCCCCATTGGCCTCTCCCAGATCACCCCGGCCCCCACCCCAGGCCTTCACCATCCTATTGTCTGTGTCCATGGGTTATGCATACATGGGTTATGCAAGTTCATTGGTTGATCTCTTCCCGCCCACCCCACCCTCCCCTGCCTTCCCTCTGAGGTTTGACAGTCTACTCAATGCTTCTATGTCTCTGGTTCTATTTTTGTTCATCAATTTATATTGTTCATTAGATTCCACATATGAGTGAGATCATGCTTTGACATTTAAATGAGAGATACCAATGGGCATAAGGAAGGAATGTCAAAGTTACAGAAACTGCGAATGTTCCATTTAGGATTATTTCTTAAAATAAACTTTGATGAAATTTAGGGCAGAATATTTGTAATTATTATGTAAAGGAGATGCTTTCAAAAAATAATACAGGTATTATCCATATTAATTATCTAATATAAAAATTTGGGAGAATAAGTGATTATGCTCTTTATAGCAACATTACAAAAACTGTAACGTGCTACTTAGGGCTTATAACAAACCTTAATCAAGCTACAGACAAAATACCTGGTTATCCTATATAATAAAAGCCTAATACTAGTATGCTAAGTGTTCAGTCATCCGTTCAACCAATCAAAGCGTAATATGCTAATGATATACTAAGGCCGCTCAACCACTTGCTATAACGTGCACTGACCACCAGGGGACAGTTGACCTGTCAACCAATCGCTATGACGTGCACTGACCACCAGGGGGCAGACGCTCCAACTGGTAGGTTAGCTTGCTGTTGGGGTCCAGCCGGTGGAGAATGAGCAAGATGGGCTGGACACGCCCTGGAGCCCTCCCGCGGTCCAGCCCTGGCTGGCCAACTTCCCGAGTCCCTCTTTGGCCCCGATCATGCACCAGTGGGGTCCCTCGGCCTGGCCTGCACTCTCTTGAAATCTGGGGCCCTCAGGGGATGTCGGAAATCCGGTTTTGGCCTGAACCCGCAAGCGAGGCCAAGGGACCCCACCGGTGCACCTCTAGTACTTATATAAAGGCAAGTTACATTTTAGTAATCTGAGGTAATGATTTGGAAGACTGGTGTTGCAGATACTTTACAAGACATTTACTTTGCTAAATTAATATTTTCTTTTTCTTTCTCCTGTTTTCTTCTTTAATCTGCCACACCTTACCCCTACACCTACATTCTTCAGTATACAGGGGTGGGCTTGGATTTCCTGACCTGTGCCTTTGGCCACAGTTAATTGCATCACAGTTTACTGGACAACAGACTAAAGCTGTCCTGTAAGACCTTGTTGTCGAGACCCCTTTGGGGGTCGAACGACCCTTTCACAGGGGTCGCCTAAGACCATCGGAAAACACATATATAATTACATACTGTTTTTGTGATTAATCACTATGCTTTAATTATGTTCAATTTGTAACAATGAAAATACATCCTTTATATCAGATATTTACATTACGATTCATAACAGTAGCAAAATTACAGTTATGAAGTAGCAACGGAAATAATTTTATGGTTGGGGGTCACCACAACATGAGGAACTGTATTAAAGGGTCGCGGCATTAGGAAGGTTGAGAACCACTGCCCTAGAGCATTATTCTGAAAGACTCTCATTTAGTTTAGGTTGTTCCTTTAAGGAGAAGGAACAACCTAAACCAGTGATGGCGAACCTTTTGAGCTGGGCATGTCAGCATTTTGAAAAACCCTAACTTAACTCTGGTACTGTGTCACATATAGAAATTTTTTGATATTTGCAACCATAGTAAAACAAAGACTTACATTTTTGATATTTATTTTATATATTTAAATGCCATTTAACAAAGAAAAATCAACCAAAAAAATGAGTTCTCGTGTCACCTCTGACACGCGTGTCATAGGTTCGCCATTACTGACCTAAACTAAATGAGAGTCTTTCAGAAATGTGAGAGCAGTTAGAAAGCCAGCTTCTATAACAGCTTCTCTTTGCACTTGGTGAAAGATAAGGAGGAAGAGGGGAAGAAAGGGGGCAAAGGAGCAGAGGAGTGAAGGAAGTAGAAGGGAAGAGCTTAGGAAAGGGAGGAATAGAGAAAGGGAAAAAAAGGAGGGGGAGGGAGAGGGAAAGGGAGAAGGAGGGGGGGGGGGGAGGGGTAGGGGAGGGGGAGGGAGAGGAAGGAGGAAGGAGGGCGGCTGCATGGCTTCCAATGGCTTTTCCTTTTTCCTGACTCTATTTGCAGGGGTTATTGAGAACTTGTACTTTTTTCCCCTTTGGTTACATCATTACATCATCCTCCTGTTTTAAAAAAGTCTCTAAAAGAATATCCCCATAATGACCATCTCTGCTTTAACACCAATGGACGAGAGCAGGGGACTACCTAGTCCAGTGCAGTGAGCAGTGCCTCACCAATACAATATTCTACATCATCCCAACTGCCCCAAAGCACTGGGAATATGGAAATAGCAAAAGTGGTGCTGTCACACCTAGGTCCTGAGTCCAAGGTTTCTACTCCAGGGGTCGCAAATGCCACGTGGTTTGGTCCTCAAACTGGTTAGGTCTTGCCACAATGCCTGGCCAATCTCAGTCACTTTGTAGCAAGCTCCATTTCACCACCCTATGGTCCTGACTTGCTTTTCATTCTCCCCCCTCCCCCACCCACCCACATACAACTGCTTACCATCTTATTATGTCTTCCCCTCCTTAAGTGTTTAAATTCTTCTGCCTTGCAAATTTTCCATTGTCATTAATCAAATGTTCTTCAAAGTATCTTAAGTATCATGTTATGAACTTACAAATTAAAAATATTATTTTAGGCATAAAGTAAATGATTTCATGAATATAAATTGAACACATTATATGCAATATACTGTGCAAGACACATGGGAAGAATTAAAGAGGAAAAATCAACAACACCCTACCTTATGGGAATTCTTCGAGTGACAGAGTAACTTAATTGAGCCTATGAAAGTTTCTGCCTAGCTGTTTCTCCTACAAATCTTGATGCTGCCCAACCAGGAATTTTTCTGTACCTAATAAGGTCTACAGCTCAATGAATTGAAATGGAATATTCCTTTTTCAATAGAATGTTAAGGACATTTTCCATTTTGTCTGAATTCTTGTATCTGCATAGATAAGGAATTTGTTCCCTCATCTGCTTTTTTTGCAGGAAAAATAAACAGAAAAAAGGCTAAAATTTAGATTGAAACTTATGTGCATTCGTCATAAATTTTAAAGAAGTCTTTAAATATTGTTTATTCAATTTATATTACAGCTCTCATTTTCCACTAATTTTAAATATAAATGTGTGTACCTATAAGCATTTGTTCTAATAATTCCTTCCAACCCTTTAAGGGTTAAAGGACAGCATCATTCTCTTTTCCAAGTGCCTTACTCTCTTCAGTGACATTTGACTGAAAGGCTGGCTTACTCTTCCTGGAAAGCAAAATATCAGAATCTTGATATGGATAAATACTCTGGAAATCCAAGGTCAAAATACATTTTCAGTTGAAATGTTCTCCTTAGAATTTAAGAAGAACTTTAAATGTGTTAATACATTTGCCCATGTGGGAGATTCCTGCTCTAAACTCCATAGTCTTTCCACTCTCACAAAGAGAACAGCTCTTTTAAACACAAAGATATTTAGTCTTTTTATCTGCAAAATGGGGATAATAAAAGTACTTACATCACAGGATTTTTATGAGGCTCTAATGCCATTTTTCTATGAAAGGACTCGTAAGTTCTAAAGCATCTTTAAAACAGTACTTATCCACCTAATCCAGTGGCATAGTGTCCCTGAGAGTTAGTGGTTAGAGCCTGATGCTATATTGACAAGGTGTAATAAAGAGCCCAGAATGTTCAATACCATTCATCTGTGTCATCCTGAAAATTCATCATCAAAGACTTTAAAAAGCTCTGTGCTAGACACTAGGGGAATGGAAATGGGGCTTCAGCATCAACTTCCTTTTTTGGGCATAAGACATCTATAATAATAAAAGGGTAATATGCTAATTAGACTGGGCATGTTCCAGACATCCTTCTGGACAAAGCCATGATGGCAGGGGCTGAGGCAGAGGCGGTTAGGGCTATCAGACCAGCAGGGGAGAGCAGTTAGGGGGCGATCAGGTCAGCAGGGGAGGGCAGTTAGGGGGCAATCAGGCTGGCAGGCAGAGGTGGTTAGGGGCCGATCAGGCAGGCAGGAAGGTGAGTGGCTAGGAGCCAGCAGTCCCGGATTGTGAGAGGATGTCCAACTGCCAGTTTAGGCCCAATCCAACCATCAGTAGGACATACCCCGAGGGGTCCTGGATTGGAGAGAGTGCAGGCTGGGCTGAGGGACACCCCTCCACTCCTCCCCCTGTGCACGAATTTCATGCACCGGGCCTCTAATAGAATATAATGATTAAGGAGAGTAATGCATGATTGTCCTTAAAGAAATAGTCTCACTATTGGAGAAACAGGATTGGATTTTATTTCAGAGGAGTTTCATGGAAGTGAGACATAAACGTGGGTGAGGAAGAAATGGTTGGATTAAACAAACAGAAAGAAAGATGGGCAGCATGGCAGGCAGAGAGGGCCCAGCATTCACAAAGGGCTCAGTTGTGAAGGGGGGTTCTGGGGAGCAAGGCAGGCAGGAGCCATGTGCCTGGAGTCTGGCTGGCCTGTCCTGAGGCGGGTGCTGCGCTCTGTTCTTCATGCTCTGGACTCTCCTTGTTCTGATTCCAGTCCAGTGAATGGGCAGCAGAGTGTGAGACAGTATTTCTCATTTCTTCTCACAGTGAGGTCTCCTCTGGGCACCCTCCTTGGGCCTGAGCATCAGAGAAATATCTATATGTGTTTAGATCTGCTGGTCCCAGGCCAGAAGCTAGTCATTGTGAGCCAGTGCCCTGAATGGCTGGTCAAGCCATTTGGACTTTATGTGTCTCACGTTCTAGAGAGACTAGAAATGGTGTGGTCAGGGAGGAATTGCTGGTTACTAGCAGAGCAAGAAGCAGTATGGGCCAGGCCCAGAGAAAGCAAGGAAGTGGCAGATCCGTAGGACCATATGGAGGAAAAATCAGCACAATTTTGGCAATGAAGTGACTATCAAACAACTCAGTGGCTTGCAGCCTGGGCTTCTGGGTAGAATGTGGGCTTGTTAACAGAACGAGAAAACCACAAGGAGACCCTAGTTTGGAGGAAAGGTTATAATTATAAGTTCAGCTTTTAGATGGCTGAGTGGGGTTGTTTCAAAATCAGACAGATGGGGGTGTCTAGCACAGGGTCCTGGATTAAAGGCCTGGAGCTTGAGAACAGGTTGGAGAGGGATATACAGATCTGTACATTGTCTACATACACGTGATATTGGACAGGTAAGGCCTACATAGAAGTGAAGGAAGAGGAAAGAGGGAAAGAGAACTCCACACAAGAGGAGAACCCTCCCACGAACCTACAAAGGCAGGGATGAGGAAAGGGAGCAGGGAGAGTAAAGAAAGCTAAGTGATTACAGAGACCAGCAGATTTGGTGATGACATAAGTGAGCTCTGGAATCCCAACCTCAGCCAAGAGGCAGGGAGAAGAGTGTGTGATGAGTGAATGGAAGACAAACAGACAAAGGTAAGCCTGAGGGCATAAAGGAGAGAATACGAGAAAAAGGGGAAACGACTGAGGATTGAAGGAGCAACTGACAGTAGGTTTACATGGAGGGTAAGACATAATTACTGACTTTGAAGATTATAGAAATTCTTTGTGTTCTGAAACCGGAGGGGAGAAAAAAGGCCTAGGGGTAAAGAGAAGAATTGTTGAGGAAAATAGAAGAAATATTTCAAGAAATTAGGTCAGAGGCTCACCAAAGTAGAAAGTGAGACCATTGCCGAGAGTAAGAAGTCAAGGCTTAAATGAAAAAAGTATTCAGGTTCAACTGGGTCAGGAGGAAGCTTAGAGCAGGAGGGACCTAGCATAGGAAGGAATATATATATATTAGAGAAATATGCTAATTAACCAGGACACCATAACGGGTCCACAGGACAGGAGGTTGTGTGCACAGTGTCGGGGGCGGAGCGGCAGGGGCCTCCGTGCGCCTGCGCTGGGGGAGGGCCTGATCAGCAGTGGCTGCAGCTGCTTCAAGGGCCAGAGAGGGAGGCAGGGCCAGACCGGAGGAGGGGCGGCGCCACGCGATTTCTAATCTTACCCTGGGATCCTAGTAGAAGCATAAGGAGCTTAAAGCATGGGATGTGTAGGCAGGAGGAAGTAGGCAGAGTGGCTGTGATAGTTAAAGAGGGAACCATCACCCTGTTTCCTAAGCTTTACCTTTGTAGTGTAGGCAGATTAGAATGATAATTCCTTATAAAATTGTTTTGCAATATCAACATTTTGTATTTTATTTTATTTTTTTAATATATATTTTTATTGATTTCAGAGAGGAAGGGAGTGAGAGAGAGGGTCAGAAACATCAGTGATGAGAGAGAATCATTGATCGGCTGCCTCCTGCACACCCCCCACTGGGGACCGAGCCCGCAACCAGGCATATGCCCTTGACCGGAATCGAACCCGGGACCCCTCAGTCCGCAGGCCAACGCTCCATCCACTGAGCCAAACCAGCCAGGGCAACATTTTGTATTTTAAATCAAAAGAGTAGATACGCACGTACACACACACACACACACACACACACACATATGCATCAGACTTTTTGATATTTGTACTTGACCATGACACTCTGAGATACAGAGTAATTTACAACAATAAGAATAATAGTAATATAGTAATAGAGCAGTTATGTGCAAAATACTGTACATAGCTTAGATTAATTTTCACATGAAATCTAAGAGCTCAGTCCTGTTATTATTCCCATTTTACAGTTAAGCAGATGAGGACTTAGAAAAGCTAAGTAACCTGACTTAGATAATACAGTTAGGACATAGCAGACCAAAAATGCAAACTGAGGGCTGGATAACTGCATGGTGATGTCAAGGGCCCTCCATTCTGACCACTGAAAGGACAGCCAAAGTCTTACCACTGAGAATCGATGTGCACTGAGATCAAGACGGAACTGAAGGAACAGGCTGCAGCTGGACCCGCACCAACAGGGAGACATACATTCTTCTCCATGTTACCTGCACATCTTCCCTAATACTCTCTGGCCTATAACACAGTTGATAGAAATCGTGTGTCCACACAGCAGGTCAATAAGCTGACGGCTGTATATGGGGACACCTCCCTGGACACCATCATCCCATGAGAAAGAGCCCTTTGATCACTGGTGGGGATCGCAGCAGCCTGAGCCCTCCACAGCCCTCAGAGCCAATCCTCACGCCCAGGCCTTGCTCAGAGACCAGAAACAGCTTTATTAGAAAGAAGACATTCGAAACAAGGACTCCTTGACAGAATTCCCAGGAAGGTTTTCAGTTTGTTTGCTTGTTTTTGTTTTTTTAGTGCTGGCCCAAAGCCAGTGTAGCAGTATCCCCTCAGGCTCTAAAATCTAATGAAAAAATGGTCCTGAGAAAATGATTGACAGGGAAATCCATTTGCACACCCTTTGCATTCATCCCTTCAGTAATTTTTAGTGAGTGCCTAATATGTGCAATTTGATCCTGGCCCTTGTGGAATTTCAGACTGATAGAAATTTTTTAAAAAATCACATACACACACACACACACACAAAATTAAATTTAAAAAAACACAAATAAATATAATTCCAAACCCAGTTAAATAAATATGGGCCATTATTATTGCTAAATTATAATTTTTTTCCCATGTAAAAATCAAAAGGGTGCATCCATAATTTTCTCAATGCAATATCCCTCTTGTTTCCCATTCCAAGTTAGATCTATAATAATAGTTGAAGGAAAAAAACCCAAAAAATAGGAGTAATTTATAGTTCAATAATCACATCTCATTTTATCTTCTGTCTTTGAAAGCCTTCATAGTTTTAAATAATGTTTGCAAGTGCAATAATATTTCTGTAGTTGTACAATGCACTGTGTAACAAACTGGAAAACACAGGAACTACTTAAGAGAAATATTTAGATTGTGTCTAATTTAAATAGATAGTCCATTGAGCAAGGACTGTGTGTAATTCTATGTCAGGTACAACGGCATTGCGAAATGTTGGCACTCAATACATGTGAAATAATAACGACAGTCCTTCCCCTTTAAAGTATATAATTACGCCCGCCCCCTACTGTGCACCAAGCTCAGAGACAGATCTTTTGTTTATTAAATCCATAGCCCTGAAGGCATACAGTACCACGGCTTCAAATAGGAATCGCTGTAAAGTCCTCTCTACTTTAGGCAAAACTTTAAATATCTACAAATCCCCAAAGAACATCTTAATTTAGCCGTCCACCGTCTCTATTACTTAACCAAATGCAGGAAACCTCTCCCAAGTCCCCAAAGTGGGACCCAAACACTAAGTGGAAATGTGTTTTCAAAGTTAGTTTGAAAATATGTCATGGAATAAAATTACTCTTCGCTAATTTACCATTTCTCTCCTAAAGCAACGTGGCGAGCCGCTGAGCCCGGCTCCGAGGGCTTGAGATGCAGGAAACGTTCAATAGGTTCCCAAGCTTGTGTGCAAAGTGCGTTATTATCCAAGTAGCCTGAACCGAGGAGGGGACAAAAGTGACTCCTGTGCAGCTGTATGGGGGACATTTGCACTACAATGAATTGAGCAAAGCAACAGGTCAAGTTAAAAAATATTGCAAAAAGCAACAGCAGCCAAAGCCCCTTGGAGGGAAATTTTGGATGGGAAGCACTTGTGATTCGTTTCATCATTATTTCCCCCTCGTTTCCCGTGTTTGTATTTGAATGCTCGCACTTGAACGCTAGTTTCACAATCACCTCTTCCACATTTGGTATTGATGAAGTTCAACATATGCTCAGCAATTCACTGCTACTAAAATAAGAAATGCAAATTCAGCTAAGTGAGCTCCAAATCTACTGTTCAGCTGGGCCCGGGCTCCTTTGTAGTTTGTGGAGAGTATTATCATTAGTAGAGAAGGGTTAATGGCAAAGGCCGAGGATTGTTTAAAAATTCACATTACCAAAGTGGATTACATTGCATCTACCGAGGGGATCAACAACGTAAGCCTACACTAAGCCATTATTGCAAAAACAAAGCTTTCATTTTAAGCCTTTGGAAACAAGCATGAAATGGACAAAAGAAAAAATTCTTCTGATGTAAGAACAAGGCAAGTACTACATGCTTTTCATCCTTACTCAGTTTAAGAGCCATGATGAATGTGCAAAAAAAAATGGACCCTCTCCCCCCAAGAACACATCAGGAAATTATCACATAGCATTTTGGAAAATGTTCCATTTCTCTAGCTGGAAATCCAACAGAAATCCTTTATTTAAATGGCTTCGCCCTTTTGTTGAGAATCAGACACAACATGGAGATGTACATTCTTGAGGATTGTCTCATCGTTTATTCTTTTATCTTCTAATGAGAAGAAAAAGAACGATTTTGAAAAGTACATTCCTGCAGCCAGCATCATGGTTTACCCGGTGCAGCAGTAATTCATCGCAAACAATATGTGTGTGTGGTGACTAAACGCCAAACCACCCCTTAAGGGCGGGAACAGGGCCCGGCCCGAGGCTGGTTGTATTTGTAATATTTTCCACAACACACTGGGAAGTGCAGTATTGCTATCCCATCTTACAGATGTAGAAACCGAGGCTCAGAGGGGTTAAATAACTCACTCTAACCTCACCTCATAAAGGAACAATGGTTCAAACTCAGGTCTGACTGAAATGTCAGTTCATGGCACCTCCCATTCCAGCAATGCCTTCCAATGACAAAACAAGTTCCTGTAAACTGAAAGTTCTGTTAATAAATTACCTGCAAGATTCCACATGAAATTGAAGGCTCTCTGACAAATTTGTTTCCTTTACAAATTTGACATCAAGACTGAAGCTTTTTTTCGGCATATGTAAATGAGACCTGTATAAACTGTGTCATCATTAATACCATGTGATAGATATAGAGAAAGAAAATCTCATAAATGTAGCAGACATTAATTAAGTTCTCCTACTGGCATATACCTTTGGCAAATCATCTGACACCTTTCATGCTTCAGAATATGGCCAAAACCAGTAAGAAAAAAAACCAAATACATAACAAGGCCCCCAGCAGTCAAAATACCCTACACATGTGTCCATGAAGGAAGGCCATGCATTTTACACATAGGAGATAACTGTGGGCCTTCCTTCTGGGCCTATGAATACTTACTTCAAACATAATCCAGCCAACTTGGTTATGTGCTTTCCTTACTCACAATAAACAAAAAACAATGAATTGGAAATTAGATAATAAAAAAGCCCAAGTGTTGCCAGAAATATGAGTCTAATGCTACCCAAAAATATTCACAAGAATTAAAAATGCATAATATACCAGTGGACACTAATGTATAGGTATAAATAAAATCATAGTCATTCTGGCACAGTACAGCTATTCCAAAGGAATATATAATAAGATATAAATATAAATCTATAAAAATATTTTGTCAT
>NW_005371541.1:1554255-1554704 GCF_000412655.1 Myotis brandtii
AGCCAATAGTTTCACAATGAGAATCCTGGGGATAAATGCCTACTAGAATACATTTTCCTGCTTAAAATTCTGGGCTTGAAGAATAGAAGTTTCACTAAATGGAAGCATTTTTAGCAGATTAGTCTAAGCAAAGCTTCTTAAACTAGAATATGAGGCCTGAGTCTACTGGGACCCGACACACAGTGTCCATGGTGCCCTTTTTATAGTAGTTCTAAATTGTCTTCTCACTTGTTTTCAGGGCATGAGCACACCCCTGCTTCATCTCCTTCACTAAGTATGTATTTATGGGTTAGAAATGAAGAGGTTTTGATTGTTGTGTAAAGTTGATAATAAGCATGTAATAAAACCTTAACCTAAGATGAAGATTAGCAATTTAGTGACATGGAATTGACGACATATTTATAACCTGCAGAACTGTAAACTCCTTGTAGGTAAAAAGACCGTGAACA
>NW_005371541.1:1554743-1561530 GCF_000412655.1 Myotis brandtii
CCGGCTCCCAAGACTTAGCAAGCAATAAACTTTGGAATAATAGAGCAAATGAATGTATCAAGTTCATTAAGCTTTGCCCAGTTTACATTTTTGGAGACTGGTGGGAATCAAGAAGGAAGTTACTTTATTATGGGCTCTGTTCTTACCCTTGCTTGGCTCACTCCTATTATCAAGAAAAGTCCAAGCTCAGCAGGAAAATCATTTCTGGACAAAGGTACCTTGCTAACAATAGCTTTCATTTAACCTAAGGAGCAGATATATATGAGAGAGGGGGGAAAGCTTTTGGATATAGACTTTTCAATTAGTGAATGACTGAAATGTTTACTAAACACCTACTATAATGAAAACATCACAGTAGATTCTATATTGACCTCCACACTGATAAAAAGTTTACATCATTGTATATATCGGTACTTTCATTTCTAAAAGGAAGTTTACTAAAAGTTCAATAGCTGAATCAGGGGCATGATCACATTTTTTTCATTTTTTATTTTGCTACTGAATACAGATCCCTTTCCAAAAAAGTTACAATTCACATCCCTATGTTGAAATGTGCTTATTTCCCCCATCCCCTCACCAACACTGGATGATATCGATATTTTTCCCCTTTGCCAATTTTATGAGGAGAGTACCGGATATCCTTGGATTTGCATTTCCCATGTTACTAGTGAGCTTGGGCAGCTCTCCATGAACTTATTAGCCATCTGCAGTCCTTCTTTGCGCATTACCTGTTAATATCATTTACTCAATTTCCTTTATATTGTTTGTCTTTTTAAAACAAGTCATAAACGTCTTTTTATATGAGAAATATATAACTCTTATCCTGTTCTACTTTTCCTTCTTTCCATTAGTTCATGGGAATATGCGCATAGAGTGAGCCACGGAAACAGATAGCTAGGACTGCTGGCCTGGTTTGAAACAAACACTAGTGATCTTAAAGGAAAGCTTGTGATACTTTCTAAAACATTAAGCTCCACAAGGACTGGGATCTTTGTTCCGTTAAATTATGTGTCTCAACAATCTAGAACGGAGCCTGGCAAATAGTAGGAACTCAGTAAATACGTACTCATACATTTACTCAAGGCAGAGGTTTGCTGCATAAGTATGTATGTATGTTAACCTCTAAAACTGTGAAATATGGCTTCTCCAACTGGGAAGGAAGGTTGTTTGTACATTGCCATCATTTAGTGTTTCTAATCTTTACCACATCTTAACATCTCTTTAATCCTAGGGGAAAGATATGGTTATTTCTGTTACGTATATGGATAAAGAACTCAAGACTCGGAAAGTTGTCCAGGATAACACGGTCAATAAACAGAGAGCTGGGATATAGATTCAGGTGTTTTTGATACTGGATAGAGCATCAGAGAAACCTGAATTTATATCTTTCCCTATCAGCACATAGCAGTATATCTGATCTGGGTTGGCAATATGCTTACCATCTAAGTTATAACTGTACTAGCCCCAGGACAGAGAAACAATGTAAGATCTACAAACCAAAAATAGCACTTCATTTGCAGTCACAATATATAAAATATTTATTTCATGGCCATAAAAATAGCTGTAAAAAATATAGGCTCTAAGACATTTAAGCGGTGATGTAGATATTTTTAAAAATAAAAAATAGGAGACAGAAAACAATCAGAAGTCTACTTTTTGAAAAAGGCAAATATTGTGTAAGAGACTCCAGAAGAGTGTAATTAATTCAACCAATGTGGTTTAGGAACAAAATCCTGCAACTATTCTAGAAACACTATTTTAACCATAGAACTAAAAAGTCTCCTAATCATGTCAAATTCCAACATAACCATATAAAGATAGTCTAAGATACATGTTTAACAATAAAAACAAAAAAGCTTTCAGGCCAAAAAATAAATTTAATAATAACTTGAAATAAGACATATATACTTTAATAACCATGTGTGTGTGCAAATTAAGTCTCAGTTAATCTGAATAAAATTTGATTATCATTGATTGGACTATTCTCTATAACTCTAGAATAATCATATTAATGCAGTGGAATCATTAAATTTATCCTTTTTTCATATTTAAGTGCTTTTTTCAATATTTTCATAGTGATTGTCAGGGATTATTATGGCTATCTCAAATTCGCCTGTATGTTTATAATCAGCATTTATAATTTAAAAATTTCCACAGGCAAAAATGTTGGGTTCTTTTCTTATATTCAGATACATCACGGCTTGTTTTCACTGTAAAGTTAGGTCACACTGCAAATATCTCAGATAAGAATCTGATAAAGGCAAGCAGAGACACAGATAATGAAGTATTAGCAGAAATACCAATGGTTACCACGCTTGGGGATTGGCGGGTACTGATAGAAGGTAATAATGCCATGGAATCACTCGACTAACACTATTCAAAGAAAATCCTTCCTACCAAAATGTCACATAGTCTGCTGTGGCAATCCAAAGCCTTTGGTGTCATTCTTCTTAGGGTTAGAGTTCTTTTCTCTTCTGTCAATCTTCTATGTGAAAAAACATTCTCAAAGACAAGAAAGCTTGGATAAAGGGTCAATATTGACCAAATACATTTTAAGTAGCAGCACAATAATAATCTCTGTATTGAAAATTCATAATAAAAATTATAAACAATTACTTATAGACAGAGCCCCATGATAATTACTAGAAAAATAATTATTAAAAGAAAGTAAACTGCTGTAAGTTTGTCATTTGAATAGAGATAAAATGATTAATTATAAGTTTTACCATAAATAACATGTTGTGTGTTTTCCTTTAATATGTTTTGTATATTAATTTTATCTGAAATTAATATAACACATAATGTCTATAACAATTTAAGAATGGCAATTACTCTTCAAATATTTGGAGAACGTTAATTAAAATAATAATCTAAAACAATTTGTACCTCAGATATACACATTTCTATTTCCAAAGTATGCAATAAACTGACAAAATTTTTATAACTTTCAATGTGAAGTTATGAAGTCCATACAAGATAAATAAAAGGTGATCTACCTTTCTCTTGATGAGAAACTCAATATGATTTAATCATGAAAAATCTTTATCTCATAATATAACATTTCTCATAAGTTAATAATACAATATTGCTCAAAAGTTCATTCTAATATTTATCACACTGGCTTTCCTTTAATTTTCATAAAGCAGTGTCAATTCAATAAACCACTGAAGTGACTAAACCTGAAACATTCCTTCTCAGGAGATATTTCCAGGAGTTTTAAGAATATTTTTATGCAACTACTTTCTCTGTGCTTTTAAAAGATCTTCACAACAACAAAGACACATTTATTTTACAGATTTTAAGAATTAAACGGAGCCCAATTTGACAAATCCGAAATCCAGGCGTGATGCAGGAAACAAGAAACTTTGCTCCTAGTTTACTTTTTAACCAAAGAAGCTGCTGAGGTTTAGCTAGAAAAGAATGCTCCATCTCAGCTCTGGTCCAGCCACCCCAGAAAGTTCCCCTCTGCCATCCCTCCTCCCACCACACAGCAAACTGCGTGATGTGAGGGCAGAGGGAGTGGAGGGCAAGACACAACATTCCCAAGACATTCTGACGGAGATGCAATTATACAGCCCTTAGTATTTCACTCCAGAATAAATTGACAATCACACTTATCAGACATAAGTGACAGTTTTTAATTATAATCATTAAACTCTTTGTGGTTCCCATTAAAATGCTTAAATAGTGAGTAACCTACATTTTACACGCTGTAACTTAAAACCAGATATTTAACACAGTTCGTGGAAACCCAATATCTCATCCTACAAGAAAGAGTTTCATTTTCTTAAAAAAAAAAAAAAGAAAAAGAAAAGTTCTGAGAAACTGTTCTGAAAATACAAACTTCTCATGTTGCACACCTACACTGTCATGGTCATAACAGGAGACTAAATTCTTTAGCTAAGCTCGCTCAGGAAGCAGTACAGTGCTCGTAGAGAACACCAAGGCTAAAGAGCTCTATTCCAGTGGAATAACCAGCGGCTTAGACAGGGAACAATTCCAATTGCATTCCTCGATCAGAACGGGAGAAGCTCACAGAAATGACTGGAGTGAGAGCCATGAAAAACTCAGTCTGTTTGCATCTGAATACTAACTCAAATAACCTTCTGAATACACATTTTCAATGACTTAATAGACTATATTTCAAATAAAATTGCATTAATTTAGCAAGCAATCAAGCCTCAATATTCTGTATAATTTACTAAGTAGTCTATAAAGTCCATTTACAATTATAACAGTAAAAAAAAAAAATAAGGAAAACCTCCCAACCTACTACTGACTGCCTGAAACAGTATGTAATATAACTTCGAGGGGAAAAAATAGTACAAATATAAATGTTTCCATACTAACTTGTATTTAAAATACAACTAGCCCTAGCTGGTTTGGCTCAGTGGATAGAGAGCATCAGCCTGTGGACTGAAGGATCCTGGGTTTTATTCCGGTCAAGGGCACATGCCAGGGTTGCGGGCTCAATCCCCAGTGGGGGGCATGCAGGAGGTAGCTGATCAATGATTCTCTCTCATCAATGATCCTTCTATCTCTCTCTCCCTCTCCCTTCCTCTCAAAAATCAATAAAAATATATTTTAAAAAATAAAATAACACACTAGAATGCCCATCTACAATGCACCAAGTCCTGTGCTAAGATGATTACTTCATTTTTAATTTTTAACACTGCCTTCCCAATAGAAGGTAAAGACATGCAACATTATTGCATCACATTTTCAGTTATAAATGTTTACCTGTAAACATAAATATCTGCAGGATAATCTTGTTATAACAGCATGCTTTTGAAGTAGGACGCAGAGTTTAAGTTCAAAACTGTGTGTGTGTTTTTAAATGTCCTATATATTCATTTTGAAAAAGGGGGAGGGATTAAAGAAAAACAACAACAAAATAAACCTCATAGACACAGACAACAGTATGGTGATTACCAGTGAGGAAGCGGGGCTGGGAGGAGGTAGAAGAAGGTAAAGGGGGGAAAATGGTGATCAAAGGAGGCTTGACTGTGGGTGGTGAACATACAATGAAATATGCCGATGATATATTATAGAATTTACAATCGAAACCTATATAATTTTATTAACCAATGTCACCCCAATAAACTCACTAGAAATAAAATGTAGAAAAAATTATTTTGGTATAAAATATTGGGTTCAGAACACAGACATTTGTGGACTGCCTATACTGTGATAGAGTCTGAGAATACAGATAATAATAAACACATTCCCTTCTTTTGAAGGTTTATAAATGGAAACTAACTTGAAATTAAGTTATAAAATAAGGCCTGGTAGCATGAAAGAGTTTCAGTCTAATGACACGGGGAGAGTTGTGTTGGGGACAGAGCGCTCTGTAGCAATTGGGGTAAAGTTATTGATGGGAAGCATGTTGCTAGGCAGCAAGACCATTTTGGACCAATGTGAAAATCTAGGGCACTGGTAAACAGGATAGAAAAGAAAGAGAAAGATTCAAGAAATACTAAGGAGTCAGACTGTCGGGGATTAAGGTTTACTGGAGGCAGAGATGAGAGAAAAGTCCAAGTCTGACACCCAGGTGTGTGTCCTAGGTGACTCAGGGAGTGAGTGTCCTGAGAACTGCAAAAGAAAATAGAGGAAATTGAACAATTTGTGATGGGATGAAGGAAGATCAGCGTGGAGAGAGAAAGAGAACTCTTTTGGGAGTTAAGTTTAGATTGCTAACTTTTTAATCCAAGTTTATATGAATAGCAAGAATTCTCATATATGAATCTGAAATTCTGGGATGGAGATCTAGATTTTAGGGTTGTCAGTGGTAGTTTAAAACTTGAAACTACCACATATCCCTGCCCTGGCCAGTTTGGCTCAGTGGACAGGGCATCAGCCTGCGCACAGATTGAAGGGTCTGGGGTTCGATTTCAGTCAAGGACATGTACCTGGGTTGCAGGCTCAACCCCTGGTCCTGGTTGAGGCATGTGTGGGAGACAACTAATTAATGTGTCCCTCTCACATTGAAGTTTCTCTCTCTCTGTCCCTTCCCCTCCCATCCACTCTATAAAAAAGTCAATGGAAAAATATCCTCAGGTGAGGATTAAAGAAATAATAAACAAAAATACTTGAAAATTGCCGAGCTTGTCCAGAAAGCATGTATAGAATGAGGAAAAAAAGAGCAAGAAATTTGAGAAAATACTGATGTATGAATATAAGATAGTGGTAAATTCTGTCCACTGTAGCAAATGAAGACAAAGACTGGATCATCAGGTTTAGTGAGAGGAAATTAGGAAGATTCCCAATTGTTTTAGCAAAATAAGTTTTAGTGGTGTGGCAAAGGGCAGAGGTTATCATAGTGGATGGAGAAATCAGGTAGTAGATAAAGCAAATAAATGTTTATAACAGGATGTCCAGGTGTAGAAAAGTAAAACCTATAGATAAGCTGTGTTTACTAAACACCATTGCCAATTGGGTGCTACATCCCATATTCTCATTCCCACTACTCATCTTTGAGAAGTAGAATTTTACAGAAACAGTAACTAAAACTCAAAGAAGTTGGGTTGCCAGTCAATATGGCCTAGCCAGAAAGTGTTAGAGCTGAGATTCAAAGTTTCTTCTCTTGGACTTCAAAGCTCATGGGTCCTTCACCATGTTATTTCCTTTCACACGTCCTGTCTGACCTGAAAGATTCAGTACAAACCATTCCTTTCACATCTAATCCATAGATTCTGAGCCTTTGCACTCCTGTGATTTAATGCATCCAGTGACCTACTGGCACCTTGGAGAGCTCCAGGGACTCTATGATCATATGAAGGCATCTTCA
>NW_005371541.1:1561800-1621532 GCF_000412655.1 Myotis brandtii
ATACCACTAATGTCACCCTAAAAATGTAATTTTTAAAAATCTGATCTCCAGTTCTTCATGAGGTGCGTCTCTTGTCAAAGCTAATGGTCCCCTTGCCGTGTACCCACAGGACACATTTCAAGCACTTTTCATTCAGAATCATAATAATTACTTTCATCTCTCCCCTGTGGGAATGTGAGTCTTTCAAAGACAGGGATAGTATTTTATTCAATGTAGAATCAATAGTTCATAAAGCAGCGTGTGGCACATAGTAGATAATAAGTAACTGCTTGCTGTGTAGTGAAAACACTGTGGGCCTTGGAAGTGGTGTGGGGAGAGGAGAGGTGTGCGGATCTCCAATCCCAGTGCTGCCTCAGGGCACCTCTGTGGCTCTGGCAGGTCACAGTCTGTGAGTCCTGTGTCCCCATCTGCATAGACATCATAATACTCACCTTAAAGAGATGCTATGAGGACTTAAAAAAACGGACACAAAAAATTAGAGTCCCTCGTATGTAATTAAGTACTTAATAAACGTTAGTTTCCTGTCTTTTTAGCCGCCTTCCCCCCCTCCCCCCATCTTCTTGAATGCCTGAATGCAGAGCAGGTAAGGTTAAAAGGGTAAGTGCATTTAATGGTTAAACAAATATCACTCAAATCTGCAATTCAGAATAAACACTATAGTAGGTGCTGCATGCGTGTCAGAGAGAGAAATTTCTGCACTCAAGGAGTTGACAATCCTATGAGGAATATACAAATTTCATTCAAAGGATGACTTTTAAAATAAGGCAAAATACTGAGTACCCTAAACTAAGTGCTTGGATACTGCTGTGGGGAATGCCATGAAGGGTGCAGCTGCTTCCAGTGAAATACCGGAAGTGGTCCCCATGACCTAGAACCTGAGTATAAGTTTTGAAGAACTGATTTTAAGTTGGAGTCATGGATATACAAGAATTGGAAGGCTCTGTATTAGATTCAGCATGAGCAAAGGCACAGATGCAGGGAAAATTTCTTTGGGAATGCCAACTGGGTTTGTTTTGACTTGCTAGAGTATGAGAAAGTGAGGTGAGATAAAGACCTCATACTGTGCAAGCCTAAATACTCAATTCATTATCTGGCATATAATTCTCACACTTCCTAATTTAAGACCCTCTACACTACTTATCAGAATTTTCAAAGTTATGCACAAAAAGAAAAGGGAGTTAGAGGATATTATATTCTGTCAGTGGAAACAAATTCTATTTACTATGATGGCTGACTTCCATTTACTACTAGTGTTGACTACTTGTGACTATTCAGCCCCAGCTTGCAGGATTTCGAGAACAGGAATAAAGAGATTCTGTACATAAAAAAATAAAAACACTGCCTATGTCCTTCTCCACTGACCAGTCCAACAGGAAAAAAGAAATTCTGTACATAAAAAAATAAAAATAAAAAACACTGCCTATGTCCTTCTCCACTGACCAGTCCTCCTTTTCCTCTATCCATACTCAAAATGTTCTACTGCCCCCTGCTGCTTTAATTTCAGAAGCTAAAACACACACACACACCCACACACACACCTTTTATCATCTTTTACTGATTCTACTGATTCCATTGTTTTACTTTTTTTCCTTCCTGTTCTTCTAGGATGAGCAAGGCTCTATGGCTTGTTTCTTAGACAAACCAAATTTTAATAGCAGTGAAGGGGTAAGAGTTATGTAAAGCTTCGCAGAAGGAAATTACAGCTTTGAAAACCTAGCACACTGAAGCAATTCAATGTGGACATCATAACTTTCTTAGGACTTTTCAATACTTGTACATTTTCATCAGAAAATAGTAACCAACCCCCAAACACATCATTTCCCCCTGGTTCAGATGGTACCCCAAACTCTCTAACCCAAGTATACAATCTGTAAGTGTAACTGGAGGTTTCCCACACATGGTATTCTGTATACATTTGATTAAATGTAATATAAAACATAAGCCTGGCTTAGCCAATGTTACTGAAATTTGTTTATTAATTTCAGTATCTTAACATGCTATAGATCATGATTTTTTTTCAATGTGTTGTGATCTACCAGTTCCAGTGTAACAAATACTTATTTTTGTTTATTTTTTATTATGTATTGGTTTTGGATATGTAGTTTAGTAGTTACACAATCATATACTTTACGTAGTATTCCCCTTGATATTTCCGGTACCTCAACTGGCACCAAACATAGTTATCACAATATTATTGAGCACATTTTCTTTGCTTTACTTAGTTCCCAGTGACTATTTTGTAACTATTGCCAGACGGACTATATTCCCTGTGTTGTACTTTACATCCCTGTGACTATTTGTAATCAATTTGTACCTTTTAATTCTTTCACCTTTGTCACCCAGCCCAACACCCCTCCCATCTGGCAACAATCACCTTATTTAAGGTGACTCAAAACCAGTCTTCCCAGGTTCATCTCCCACCGCTTCCCCTCGTTACCTCTCATTCTCTTTTGCAGGTCTGGGTCTTCATTCCATCTACCTGGAGGGCTCTGCCCCAGTCCTCAGCCCCAGGAGCATGTAATTACCTCTTTATTGTCACTTTCAAGCACTTTTCTATAAGGCCCCCACAAAGACAGAAGAAATGAGTCACACACTGTCAGAGCATGCAGCAGGAGCTCTGCTGGTCTGACTGGCGCTGAGTATCTCTGAGTCCATGTATTCTTCTAAATTCTTCTATCCGTCTTCATTCCGTCTACCTGGAGGGCTCTGCCCCAGTCCTCAACCCCAGGAGCATGTGATTACCTCTTTATTGTCACTTTCAAGCACTTGCCTATAAGGCCCTCACAAAGACAGAAGGAAAGGGTCACACACTGTCAGAGCATGCAGCAGGAGCACTGCTTGTCTGACTGGCTCTGAGTATCTCTGAGTCCATGTATTCTTCTAAATTCTTCTATCCAACTACGCCAGGGCTGGTTCCTGCTAAAACCCTGCCCACTGTACTCACTGTTGGGAACTTAGTCTAAGTTCCTCCTTTATCCTCTGCTCACTAGTAACAGGTGTTGGGTCCGAGCTCCTCTGCCTGGGGCTGGACCTCCTAGGACGCCGGGTCTTAGATGGAGAAACCATGAGAGGTTGTGGGTATATAAGAAGGAGTCTTTATTGCTGAAGCTAGTAGACAAATAGCCATTAGACAAGAACAGTCCTCACAGCAAAGTCCACACAGACAGACAGCCGGACACTGGCTGGTGAATGTATATCTTTCCCATAAAGCAGCATCAGTCTCTGTACCTACAGCTATTATCTGAGCAGCCGCATGCTGCCTCCTGGACTCACCGCCTCACATCATAGTGGTACGTGAGCTCTCTGGCTCAGCAGCTTCTCCTGTCTCTCCTGCCCAGCTGCTCTCTCTCTAGCAGACCTCTCACTCCATCCTCAGCCGACTCCAGCCTACTCCAGCCAACTAGCTGGTCAGTAACCTACTTTTATACCATTTAGACAAAGAAGGCTTCGTGCCAACAGTGACTTCAATCATATCTTCTACAGAAGGGCACAGTGTACCTTGTGTCCTTGCACCCACTCATGGTATCTTGGCCTGATTAGGATTCCCAGGCTCAGAGTCCTTGGACATCCCTTTTAGGCTCATGCCCAGAGCAGCCTTTGGTTATTCTGGTGTATTGATAGCAAGGCCTTTGTGCTCCTACCAGCCTTGATTATCCAGAATCCTGACATGGTTCCCACACACACATATATGCACAGAAACTGTGATCACACCTCTGACTTAGTATTAATGCTGTTCCACTGTTTGCATGCTTGTCCTTTCAGTGGACTGTGGACTCAGAGTGCCCCTTGAGGGCCTTACGCTCAGAGTTATAGAACTTGATGTTTTCTAGTCCTAATACAGCTTGGTACATAGGAGGAGAGAAAGAGGCATCTCATGTAATTTCCTTCATGTCTATGAAATTTGCTGCCTTCATGCACTGTCTCCAAAATAAACATATCACAGTTGAAATTATATATCGAATTTAGAGCTTCTCTAAGATTAAATATGTCTAATGATAAAAGCAAATAAAAATTTCCTCTTCAGTGAAAAATAAATAAATGAAATGTTATATAATAAAGAGGTAATATGCAAATTAACCCTCACACCCTCACAAGATGGCTGCCTACGACCAAGCCGGCAGGGGGGTGATTGAGGGACGACCAAATGACTGAAGAAGCAGGCTGCATGGGGCAACCAGGTTGGCAAGGGGGTGAGGGACAACCAAGAGACTGAACAGCAGGCTGAGTGGGGTGACCAGGCCAGCGAGGGGGTTGGCCATGAGGGGTGACCAGGCTGGCAGGGGGGGGCAGTTAGGGGTGACCAGGCTGGCAGGGGGGGCAGTTAGGGGCGATCAGGCCAGCACGCAGAGGCAGTGAGGGGTGATCAAGTCAGCAGGGGGCGGGCAGTTAGGGGCAATCAGGCAGGCAGGCAGGTGAGCGATTAGGGCCAGCGGTCCAGGATTGAGTGAGGGATGTCCGACTGCCAGCAGTCGGACATCCCTTGAGGGGCCCCGGATTGGAGAGGGTGCAGGCTGGGCTGAGGGAATCCCCCCACCCCTGTGCACGAATTTCATGCACCAGGCCTCTAGATAAATATAAGAAGCCACTATACTTTGGTTCAATCCTTGTTTCATTGCCTGTAATAAGCAAAAGAACTGACTTCTAAGGGTGCTGATAAGATATAGACGTGCTCCTGAAATTCAGCCACTGAAAATCTTTGAATTAAATCCTATATTTTTAGGGCGGCCCCCAGGGGCTCCCCCTCCGGCACCGCCAGGAGCCTGGGGGCCCAGAGGCCTTTGGGGGCCCCTCTGCACACCCCTGGGGTCTCCCCGAAACCACTAGGTGTCCTTTAAGCACCCAGAGCCTCTCTCCCAGGCACTGGACCACATGCAGCAATAAAGCTTTCTGCAGAAAAAATATTAATTTTACCTTGTTTCTGTTTACTTTTTTAATGTGGCTACTAAGATTTTATATTAAATACACGGCTCCCATTTGCTGCTCCTAGTTCTGCTGAACAACATTGTCCCAGTGTCACAGAGCCTCTGTAAGGCTGCCTGTTGGCTGGCTCCCATGTCAGGCCTTTAGCATTCAAGTTCCTGAACTCACCCAACAGTGATAGACAGAAGCATTCATGCACATTCAAAAAGGTATGCCCCATGTCCCAGGAAGCCCATGCCGAGAACTACTGGTCGCAGCTCAGACAGGCCGAGGATTCATTAAATATTTGCCCAGGTCGCACAGCGTACTAGTTCAGAGGTGACAGCAGGACCAAATTAATTAAAAAAAAATATTCTATATTTTTAATAGAAATCAGTGAACCTGCATTAAAATTCCTGCACAAGAGTAAAACTAAGGTATTCCTTGTAACACTACTGTTATTTCCAATTCTTCACAGGGATACATCCATTGAAATTTTCAAAAATATACTGTTTGAATTAATGACACAGTATCTCTCATATTAAACTTTATTGTAATGTTGTCATAAGATTTCAGTAAGTGAATAGATTCTTAACATGGTCATAAAGATGACGACAGACTGTGAATTTGTATCATGTCAGCTCCAGATCCCATGTAATCAGACAAATGGTGCGATCCATACCCCACTGAATGCATGATAACAGACCTTACTGGATGATAACTATTTGCTTTAGAAGCACAGGGCTTTCTAGAGTCTGACCCATTTAACATCCCATCTTATCCCCATCACTTGCTCTTCTCTCTTGCCCCTTCACTACTTTGGATCACACATGTAATTTCCTCTAGTGGATGTTACACCCCCAACTTAAACTCCCTACACAAATACAACTCCTTTTCATGACCCACCTCCAATGTCACCTCCTCCACATAGCATTTATGAACTTCTATCTGGAAGTTAATGCTCTATCCTTGACATTGTGCAGCAATTTCCATTTCAGTACTCTGAGGTCTGGCCACTGCTTTGTGTAGGTGTGTTCCTCCTTCCCTCCCACAGGAGTCCTTGAGGGAATGTGTTCTATTCAACTTGAACATTCCATGTTGACTGGCATGTAGTTGGCACCAGATAAATGTTTTCAGACTGATAATAACCAAGAACGGAACAAAATGAAGTTTAAATCTTGACTTTTCATTTGAATAGTCAATTACTTAAATCATGAACAAAAAGACTGACATTTGTATTAGGTATTTTAATTTTAGCTAGGTCCTCATTCATATACTTTAAAATAAAACACTGCAAATTAAAAAGACATAAATCCTAGATTATGAAAAAATAGACTACAACACGAGCAAAAGCACAATTCTGAAATGTGGCATATGCCTCTGTACCCTTGGCAAAATGATGAAAAGAAAAAAAACTCATCTGCATTTCTCTAGTTCTATTTTTGCCATTTATTAGATATGAAATCTTTCCACAAAATGAGGTCAATAATATATCCTTTTCTTATCTCACTGAATATGGATATGAAAATGCATGTGAAAATTCTTTCCTTAAGCTAAAATGCAAAACCTTATTATTACTGTGTCAAAAAGTTGATATTAGGTGTATTTTTGCATTAGAAATGATTAAGCCTGATGAACATTCAGCCCAATCACTGTCTAGCACACTTAGGGAGAATTTCCCTTTGAGAAATAAAATATTCATCATTTCTAATTATAAATGTTACTGTTGTCAAGACAACTTTCCTCATGAGGGATACGATTATTCTAAAATAGTCTAACAATTTTTTTAAAATCTCAATTCTTATTTACAAATGAAAACACATAATTCCTTCAATATCTCACTAATCAAAATAATCTTATCAATTTAAAAGAAATGTTATTTGGAAAAGGTTTCAATAAAGTTCTCTTCCTTAGGTCTACCACGGAATTAGAATTCGTGACATGAAGACTTAACCATGTAGCACTTAAATTAAAAGCAGGGAGTCTGGAACTAAGGTTATAAAAGTAGCAAACACAATAGAGTTAGCATGCTCCATTAATGCAGGGCCAGTGGGGCAAAATGACGTTCTAAGCCATGAAGAACAAAAGGGTAAATGGATATAACAGGGATCTCATTTTAGCAAACACGAATCTTGGCCATTCCTACAAGCGTGATTCACTACAATACTGCAAAAATTAGACACCTTAAATTGAAACTTTCAAAAACTTCTCTTACTTGATATTAAGAGAAAGCTGTATCCAAAAATAGTCAATATTCCAAGTGATAAAAGTGTAGTGTTATCTTTATTCATAAATTCACAATTGTAAAATATTTATAATTTTTTAAACTTTTCCACATGTCATGTGATTTTCCCAACAACCTTGTGAGCAAACAGGGCAGTGAGCACCTAATTTCATATATAAGAAAACAGGACTATATACTCTTCCATAGCAAGTAATAGTTCACCCACTCATTCACTCATTCACTCATTGATCCACCTTTTGGGCAGTAGCTACTATGTGGCAAACACTGTACTTTACGCTGAAGGAATAAAGGACTAATGATATTAAGCTCTTAATTAGAAAATCATAAATAGCAGATCCAAGTTTTAAAAACTGCAAATTCAGTAAGGATAGTATTTTTGGCTCCTACTAGCATAGCAATATTCCATTGAAGCTCTAGGCATCACAGAGGCTAAGGTTAAAGAAAAAAAGAAAAAGGGTTTCATAGAGGAAAAATATATAAATTTCTTCTTTTGCCAAAACCAAACAATAAGCTGGAGATTTATTTCCCTTAAAACTTAAATAAGCAATCAAATATTAAGCAGTTATTTAGCATATGGTATACACCCATCACTATGTTAGTCACTAAAGATATTGGAAGTAAAGACCAAAGTTTTGTTATAATTCAGAACAAAAAGGATGTTTGTGTGTGTGTGTATCCAAACACATTCCTCATACATTATAACTTAGGATATACAGATATGTTGCTAATTGCACAGAAAATTATGACATGATATATATTGTAAACTATGAAAATATTTAGATGTCCTTGTACAATATAACTCCATGTCCTTTGTCAAGATAAATGTAAATATCAGACTGAAAATTTTTATAATCTCTGAGAATATCTTATGACACCATATACCCCACAGTAATTCAAATAAGTAAAACCACACTTTCTACCTTGAGAATAGAACACAGAACCAAACAATTATAGAAATCCAATACCACCCTAACTGATTCATTGTGAAAGACCTTGAACCTAGTTGAAAATCTTTATTCTAAAGAAAGCAACACATGTGGATTTTTTAAAAATCCATAATAGACTCATGTGATTTTAATTATTTTATATATTTTATTAGTTTATGAAGCAGAAAAAACACCCGTTTTTATTCACCTAAACCTAATATGCATGTAAATGATTTTTGTGAGTATTGAAATGTCCTATATGTTTTACACTGATTTTTATTGTGAAAAGACTACAAAATTAGCTTTACCTTGAATAAAAATATCATACACTGGAAAACAGTGACCTTTTATTTCAGACTTCCCTTGACATGACCATTGGAGATGGTTAAACTTAGTATTACAGACTAAATCATAATTAGTACAAAATACTGCAGCGTTTTTAATGACGACTTTCTTTTATCGGCGTGTAGATGGCCAAGACTAGGAGAGCCTTTGGCTTTGACAAATGGGCAACAGCAGTGATGCCCAGCAACCTCCATAGAATATGGATGTGGCTCCCCCTGTTGGGTCTGAACAGCGCACATTTTTGACCAGCACATCACAGAGCTTAAAATAGAATAAAATAAAATAAACAATGTAAATAAAATGAAAGACCTACCAGCACACTGGAAATCTCTGATTTTTAATATATTTTATATTATATCTTTTTTCTAACTGAAAAGAAATCATGAAGACTAGCATATAGTCACTACAGAAAAGAGGAATTAAATTGCAATGTAATAAAATAGATAAAACGTCCAAATAAGATGTATAATCTCATGAATAATATTGTTTCCTTTTGTCATCTAAAAAGCCACTCTTTGAACTAAACACACACAAAAATGAAAGTTACTCCTACATGAAAAATATGGCTTAAGATACATCCTGGTAACAAAATGTTTTTACCATTGTTGATGCATAAATATTTCAGAAGGAACTTTTTAAAAATTTAAGTGTGTTCATTCCGATTGCTCGAAGCAGTGCAGAGGTTTATCTCTCTTAAGAAACAGCTACATCTCTTAATTAAGAATGGCTGCTACGATTCAGCCATTGGGTGAGCTTTCTTTAACCTGCTTGCCTGAGCAGGTCTGAGAACAACTGTTGTGGCAAGAGTGGGAATTAACTCAGCGCAAAGAAACCGATACAATCCGTAATCACTTATGAATGTAGGAAAGCAGGGGAAACAGATTATACAAATACAGCCACTGAAATAAATATAAAATTACAATAATAACAATTTTATTGTATAATAAAATAATTCAATTTTATTGAGTAATAACAATTTTACTTTATTGAAAACTAAAGCATTAATTTGCAATCCCCAATTTGCAAACGAAGAATTTATCATCAACATCCCTGATACTACCTCACCTCAGCAAAGGCTCAGCCATCATCACTTTAAGGCCTATTGGAAAAATTATGAAGTTTGGATAGAAATGAGGCATTTTGAAGGGGGACTCGAGAAAAAGAAATTAAAAACCACCATGAAGCCCTAAGTCCTTAAACATCCATAAACGTACTGAGATGTTTCTATTGTACCTCATTTATCTTTTTCATCTTGTTACTTTTCTTAGAATTTGGTCATTTAGAAAGTTGAGGTTAATAAGCCTTATCAAAAAGTCCAGAGCAATAAAATAGTCCAAATGCCATAACTTCCAGCGAATCTGTCCAAGCTGACTGCTTTCCCTTTAAAGAGCAGGTGAGGTAACAACCTGTGGGTCCTGCTTTCATATAGGTTCACAGATGGGCTCCGGAACCCCTGAGAAAGACGTGCAAAAGGAAAGAACAAATAGGGAAAATGGCTCCCTCTGAAAATTTCTATGGAACCATTTCCTTTCCAGAAAACCAAGAGAAATACCCATTCCAGTGCTCTCTCCTACACAGATGCTTTTAGAACCCAGGACTGAGGCAAACATTGGCATTGTATCTCAGATTCACATGAATTAAATAGGATGTATGTACTGGCCACTGGCCTGGGAACGGAACCAATATTTACAACATCGGGTTTCTATAGGAAACCATGTTCCAAGTTCTAAATAATTTACAAACATTTGGTATATACTAACATAAAAATCTTAAGGGATACATCATGAAGATAGGATATAGCTGAATTCATGTTGATCTTTTTCTTCTTTTATTTTTATTTTTTTCCCTCCCATTTATCCTTTGCAGTCTGACAAAGGAATGATAAGACCATGGTTTATACAGGTATACAGTTTTTGTTTGTAAACACCCTATGGGATTGTTAAAATTAGCAGCAAGAATATATAATAAATCTCTGGCAGCCTTACTCTGGTTCCACTGTAGTCACCCTCACCTATTAGAGTTAGCCTTGTTGACATTTATTAGATTGACCATTTTTGCCTGGGGAATCTCAAAAATGTTATTTTCCAGATTTTGCTGGTTAGCAAACACAGATTTTACTGTGCGTGGTTTCTCTTGAATCTGGAATAAATTGTCATCTGCTGGCAAATAGCTCATTGAAAGCATCCAAGTTCTTAGCATTCAAGTTGAAGAGGGAAAAAAAAATTAAGAACATTTTGGCTCCAAACTCTGAGGCAATCATTAGAACATTTTAGAAATGTAAAATGATTACAAACCAAAAGAATTTCTTCCAAACTTAAAAAAAAATCAGAACCATAAAAGCTTCAATTTAGATAACATGCTTTCACTTTTAATGTATTACTGAAAATGTGAACTATTTTAAAAGAATCATTATTATGATAGTACTCGTTTATTTTTATTAACTATCTAAAATATGTTACCAAAGCAGGCTGAAATAAAGCTTTTTTAAAAAATAAGGACTAAGAAGTACTCACAGTAAGAAATGCTGTGAGTTAAGAAAACTACTCTTAGAATGATGTTTCCAAGATGGAGACATAGGTCATTCCGGACTTTGCTCCTCCTCACAAGAAGAACTAATATCTATTCAAGTACAAGACAACACTGAGGGAATTCTAGAACACAGGGGTGAGGCTGAAACACCCCCTATACCTCAGAGACCAAGACAGACCAGATTAGAAGAGTAAGAGAAGCAGCTACACATTAACTGCATCTCCCCAGTATAGCACAGTACCACACAGAGCCTCTGGTTCCTTCAGAGGGAAAGAACCCAGGATGGACAACCAGCCTCCCTCAACATTGTGGGCCACTTCATAGGAGCCCCTACTCTGATCTCTTGCCACAGGAATTGCAATGGAATGTGCAGGGCCCAATACTGAAAACCTGACAGTGATGGGGAAGGGGGTAGCTTTGTAAGAACCAGCTCAAGACCTTGGCAGACTGAGTTCATAACTGCAGTGCCCAAGTAGTAATCCCAACCAGCGGCTTTGCTCATCTGCAGAATCAAGCTGGGGCACACTGACCAGGGAACTCAGCGGGAGGCAGATCGGCCTGATTCGGGTTCTCAAAGGAGTAGTTTTGCTGGACCTAGAACAGCCTGCTTTGCCCATGCCAGAGCTAGTTACTGAGTCATAGCCCCACCTGCTGTGACTTCACAGCCCCATCTGATAAGAAGGCTGGTGACAATTCCCAGAAGCTGTGTGGCCCAACAGCACCCATCTAAGAGGTAGGCGGGCACAGCTGATAGCCCCACAGCAAAGTCAGCGCCTTGTTTGGTCATGGAACTTGGAGTGCAGGTCAACAAACAGAGTTTTGCCAGTTTCAGAAGTGCTTGCCCCTCAGCTCCTGGCAGGTCCTCTAATTCATGTTGCTTCTTTTTGCCAAATACAGCCATCAGCCTGTCTAGCCCGCGAACCTACTGAAAGCACATGGGAAGCTGTGAAGCCCATTTAACAGTCCTACATGCAGTGGCACTTAACGGAGAGAACAGCCCATGGCTTACAGCACCTGCAGAGCAAAACCTGTTGCCTCAACGGACCAAGAATTCAATGCACACTCAGGCCTGATTTATGTCCCCAAACAGTAAGCTATACAGGCTCTTCTAGGTCAGGAAATCTAATTCATAATCCCATTTAATATTGACTACAGTACCCAGTCTCAACCACCTAGTAAGCCAGACCAGGAAATCAAAGCAACAGCGGAATCCATCCTTATAGCTTCATTTGGGTAGGGAGCAAAGCCAGCAGGCCTATCCAACTGTTCTTAGCCAACTGCACATGGCCCATCCCTGTCATCATGGCAGGAATAGTTACATAACCCAAAATAGACCATAAAGCAGGCCCCACTTGCCTAAAGGCATTACTAGTAGGAACACCCATAAACCCAAACTGAACTAACTAGTGAAGAACTATCTCTGCCAAAGTAAAGCTTGAAAAGTCTGGACGAGGAGCCTCATAACTCACATGTGCAGATACCAATGTAAGGCATTATGGATCACCAAAAATCAGGTAAATAGGACATTATCAAAGGAAACTAACAAAGCTTCAATAACAGATGCTCTAAAAGAAGGTCTATGAACTATCAGGCAAATAATTCAGAAAAATCATCCTAAGAAAGGTTCTTTTTCATCATAAGAAAGTTTTATGAACTACAGAAAAAAAACACAGACAATAAAATAAAATTAGGAAAACAATGCATGAACAAAATGAGAAGTTTCACAAGGAAACAGCAACCATCAAGCAACAACAGAAATCCTAGAGTTGAAAAAAAAATTATAATTGAACTGAAGAATAATTTGACAAAGAAACAGAAAGTATATTTACAAGAAATGCTAAAGGAGGTTCTTTGAGTAAAAGAATGTTAATTAACATCATAAAAAAGATATGGTGATAGTGGTGTAAAAATAACCATAAACATAATAATCTGTTATTAATTACACAATATAAAAATATGTAAATTTTAATAGCAATAATCTAAAATGTGAGGAGACATAAACATGTGAAGTATACACATTTTTTTTAAATATATATTTTATTGATTTTTTACAGAGAAGAAGGGAGAGGGATAGAGAGTTAGAAACATCGATGGGAGAGATCGATCAGCTGCCTCCTGCACGCCCCCTACTGGGGATGTGCCCGCAACCAAGGTACATGCCCTTGACCGGAATCGAACCTGGGACCCTTCAGTCCGCAGGCCGACGCTCTATCCACTGAGCCAAACCGGTTCGGCGAAGTATACACATTTTATTGAAGTTAAATTGTTGTAAGTTTAAAATAGGGTGCTACATATTTAATCATATAAACCTCATGGTACCTACAAGGGAAAATCTTGAATAATTACACAAAGGTAATGATGAAGAAGTCAGTGTGTACTGATATCAAAAGTCATCAAAACACCCAAAAATAACACAGAAGGATAAGAACCAAGAAATATTGGATCTTAAAACAATAAGAAAATAGTTGCAAATGACAATAGTAAATCCTCATTTTTCAATAATTACTTTAAATGTAAATGGATTAAATTCTTCAGTTAAAAGACATAGAATAGCAGAATAGATGAAAACACACACACACACACAAGATCCGACAAAATGCTGCCTAGGAGAGGCTTACTTTAGCCTTAAATGGTAACCAAAAAAAAGCAAGAGAAGCTATACTTATATCAGACAAAAAAGACTTTAAACTAAAAATGGTAAAGATAAAGCTCCTTGTAAAGAAGTGGGGAAACAAAACCTTGGTGTAAAAGCAGGGACAAACTGGCACTCTGGAAACCCGGATATATTAACAGTAAACCACTTTCAGGAACAATGACAAGAGTTTCTGATTGCACATAACATAATACTGTGCTTGCATTGCCAAGCTGTCCCCTACTTATTGACAGAGAAGAAAGGGCAATTTCTCCATGACACCTGTTAAGTCATAGACAGAAAATTTCAAGTTAGAAAGGCTATAACTTTCATTCACTTCTAGATGGTCTCAACCTGTTTGACGAAATGTGCAAATTGCTTTCCTTTTCAGAGTTTAAATTCAGTTAAACACGTTAAATGAAAGTTAGCGTTTGTTCCTTTCACAGATACCCCACCACACTGAGAAAGGGTGGTGTGGAAGCACAGAAGAAAAGGGTGCATTTAGACAGCTAACGCACAATATTGTCTGCATTCAGAGAGCCAAGAGTTTAATAAAAATGGCACAGGGGTAACTTCCTGAGGCTTGGTATCTATAGTCTAGCATCAGAGAGTGAAATATAAGGGCACAGAGGGGTTGTTTACATGCCAATCACTTGTCGGTTTCACTGGTCCTCTACAAATAACCCTGGTATTTGGAAACTGCTTTACCAATCAGTGTAATTAGAATTTTTAAACACAGCCATAGACACTTTTTCTAAAACTATTAAATTAAATCACCAGCAGACACGAAAGGAAAGGTAACGCCATGGTAACTTTTGTGCAACTGAAAAATTACATTTTTATGACTTGTTTCCAGTTCAAGTCACTGGTCTATTTTTACTTTTATTTTCTTTGTTTAATGCAACATGCTACCAACGACATCTCTTTAAATATTTGGCATTATTATAAGTGAGTGGAGTAATATAATAAGCTAACTGATATCTCTGTGTTTAAAGCAAGAAAATATGAACTGCATTACCAGTTTGTTCCTATCGGTATAACAGGAGGTAATTAATGGACAATTTGTTTGAATTGTTAGTTTTTCTAAAATATCTACCATATGTAAAAAAATCAGTGGACAACCAATCCATACAACATGTGTGAACATACTACTGTTTCCTAGACATGTTAATGGACTGAATAGATTTCATGTATGACATGGACCACTGTACAAATAAAACGAAAATGTAGTCTCCTCTAGAGTATTCTGTGTCAAAGAACATGATAATCTGAGCACAAAACTCTGCTAACGCTTTATTTAACAACATCTGTCCTTTCTTGTTCTCTGCTCTTTCTTTTCAAAAGTAGTCTGTTGAAAAATCAAGCCTGTAAACGTAAGTAGATTTACTTATAGCTGTGCCCTTTCAACTGAACATAGATTTAAGACTTTTAGAAGAAAAAGATGATTGTGCACAGATCGGATGTTTCAAGATAACATCTTAGAATCCTGAAAATAATATAAGATTTTGTTTTGATCTATTTCACTTTATTGGGTTAAATAGCTTCTCAGGCAGCGCCAAGTCACTCTTGAGGGGGGCAGGGTGGAGTGAGGACTGAATTGAATTAGCAATGAAATAGTTCCCCTTATCCACGGGGGAGACATTCCAATTCCCCAGGTGGATACCTAAACTGTGATTAGCACTAAACTCTATATCAGTTGTTCTCAATCTTGGTTCCACATTAGAAACACCTGGGAATCTTTTTAAAATCCTGATTTCTGGGCCTCATCCTCCGGAAATTCTGTTTCTTTGTTATGGGGTGGGGCCATAACATTAGTAACAAAGAAACAGAATTTCCGGAAGATGAGGTCCAGAAATCAGGATTTTAAAAAGATTCCCAGGTGATTCTAATGCGCAGCCAACGTTGAGAACCACTGACTTAAAGGAAGCACTTTACGGCTTCCCTTGGCATTCCATATTGCCAGCGTCTCTATGCTTGCACTTTGGGGCCACTATTAAGTAAAATAAGGGTGACTTGAGCACAAGCAAGGCAATAACCTAAGTTGGTCTGATCACCAATACAGTTACTATGTGGCTGATGGGTGGGGAGCTCTACAGCATGGAGATGCTGGACAAAGGGATGACTCACATCCTAGCCCTAGATTTCCTCATGCTACTCAGAATGGCATGCAATTTAAAACTTATGAATTATTTATTTCCAGGATTTTCCATTAAATATTTTTGGACCATGGTTGACCGCAGGTAGCCAAAACCAAGGCAAGCAAATCCACAGCTGAAGGGGGATTGCTATAAATACGCTAAGTTGGATTGACTGGCTGTTAAGATAGCTGATGTGTCTTCTGCCCAAGTACAAAACTGAGTGAGGACTTCCCCCCAAAAGTCATGGACAAATCAGGAGTCGGTGGCACAAACTGGCCTTGCTTTAAATTAAAGTGAAATTAGTACTTTTCCATTGAAATTGAAATTGGAAATTATTTACCCCAGAGATTTATAAACTAAGATAACTGCCTGCACAGTGGTTCAGAGAGGGGCCCCAGGAAGTGTTCGGGGGAGGGTCTCCTTATCATCCTTGCTTTGGAGAAATTCTGGTTAACCTATGTTACCTCTTGTCATTTTGTATCAGATTCACTTTGCAGTGGAATTCAATGACAGTAACATTAAAATTAGAAACATTTAAGACATGGGCCTTGTGCGATCTTCCCAATGCAAGCCATCCCCAGGGGCCTTTGGCGCAAACAGTAATTGTTATTCCAATGCCAAATCACTGTAGTCCTTTTAGATGTCTAACATTTGATTCTTTTTTTTTTTTTGAGAAGATACCCCTCAGAAATGTTAAAATGTTTGATTAAGTAGCACCTAAATACCCATCACTTTCCTCTATACATTTCAAGTTTCCTCAAATGATCCCCCTAGGCAATTCAGGCCTTTTAATAACCTCAGTGAATTTCTCTGAATGTCTTTCAGTTTGTCTCTGTCAATATTATGATGTCACTTCGTAACATGAGATGGCTTATTTTATGGACCTGAAAAGATATGAATTCTAATAATGGCTTTACCTTTTACTAGTCAACTTCCAGCTTTCTCATCTGTAAACTAAAGTATATAATGGCTCCTCCTCAAAAGAATATTGTATAATTTAAAAATCCATATATAGCTCCTTGCAAAAGACAAACAATATGTGAATTTCCTTTCCCTCTACTTTAGACTAAAAAATTATTAGCCAGAATGATAAACAAAACAAAGCAAAATACCCTCTAAGTGAGATTGGAGAATTTACGGGAGAAATTTGACAGTGAAACATTTACACCAGTGGCCTCAAGATATAAATCTCAAAATGTATGAAACATGAGACACAGTGGAGGCTAAGGCCTTTGTATATTTACCTGGGTCTATACAGAGCCCAGCATAGCGCCTTGAACAGGTGCTTTCTAAAGACAAAGAGATACAATGAGCATCACATGTAGTTCTGTGAATTTCAGAAAGGTGTCTTTAAATAAGAACAAAAGCCAACAAGATGAAATTCTAAGAAAGAGGACCTGGGTCCCTGGAGCTGGTGTAGACTAGGCAGCAGAGTCTCAGGAGGACCCTTACGCGGGGAGGCTCGACCCAGGAGCCACAGTGAAGCCGCCTCCTCCGCAGGCTGAACACACTCGGCAGCTCACATAACATCGGGCACCTGTTTCTCACCTACGTTTCTAAGGGCCTTTCCAGCATGGGGAGTGTATCATTCTTTTATGCTAATATGGAAAATGAAGGCCACAGTCATACACCGGTGCCTCCAGTGCTTCAAACAACACAGTAAGGGGGGTTGGTATATGTGTCAGGAATAAAGCTAAGTGATCCCAAACCCTGATACAACAGGAAGTTGCTTTTGTGATCCATTTCACACAGTTACAGGCTAGGAACTCCACTGGGTCATCATTAGTGCCTCAACTAATCAAAACGCTTTTAAGGAATTAGCTTTTTTGTTGTTTATGGAGGCTTTGATTACAATGTAAAAATCTTGCCCAGTTGGGTATGGCTCAGTGGATGAGCATCGACCTATGAACCTGGAGGTCAGAGGTCAATGCCTAGTCAGGGCACATGCATGGGTTGCGGCCTGATCCCCAGTGTGGGGCATGCAGGAGGCAGCCTATCAATGATTCTCTCTCATCATAGATGTTTCTCTCTCTCTCCCTCTCCCTTCCTTTCTGAAATCAATTAAAAAATATATAAGAAAATTTTAACTTTTATTATTTACCTAAAACCATCATATCACAGCTATGCAATTTCATTGCAAATATCTCCTTATGTGTCCTTCTAGTGTCACGCCAAATGAGGACTTTGTACCCTGGCATTATTTCATGACCGATCTCTAGCCTTCCCAGGGAATTATCTTGACCGATGACACCTGCCTGCTAGATAAAGTCTGAATGAAGTCCTTAGCCCAGCATTTCGGGTTCTTTAACATGATTCCAATGTATACTTCTTGGATGATCTCTACTTATTTTGATACAACCAAGTCAATAAACACAGCTTTTTAACCATTTCAACTAACATCCTTCTCTGTGCATGGATGCTTTTTTTCTCTCTCATGCTTTTAGAAACTACAGAAATCCCCTAAAATGGAATTGCTGTGCTGCCTTCCTATGTGCTCCAGTCAGAAGTGACTTTTACTCCAGGCCCTGTAACACCCATCTGACTCAGCCTGTTTCCAGGCACTGATGACAGCTCCACGGTTGCACGATTACTCAACCTTGTATTGTTTGGTCCTTAAAGTAGACGTCAAAAAAGGCTAGGAGGTTGTTATTTTCTCAGAAAACAGATTCACCCATTAGCCAACTAACTAACCAAGTAGTCACATTTTTAACTAGTTTAATACAGATAAGGAACAAACTTTTATTTCATTCTATTTTATTTTAAAATATGTTTTTATTGATTTTTAGAGAGAGAGGAAGAAAGATGGTTAAAGAGATAGAAACATTGATAAGAGAGAAACATCATCAACTGGCTGTCTCCTGCATGCCCTGGGGATCGAGCCCACAACCCAGCATGTGCCCTGACTGGAATCAAACCGGTAACCTCTTAGTTCATGGGTGGACACTCAACCACTGAACCACACCAGACAGGCACAAACTTTTCTTTTAAGGTAACCATCACATCAAAGCTCACACAAACAGCTGTGATTTTATTTCAGCTACTAAACATAAAAAAAGGATTCTGCCATTAACATGTTCAAAACTCAAAAATTCTATAAACACTGCACTTAGTACCATGCCAGCCACTTGTACATATTCTTATTTCTTATAACAAATCTGTGAATTCATATTATTTTCATCTTACAGAGAAAGAAACTGGAGTTCAGAGTGGTTAATTATTTTGCCTCACTCACACATTTAGAAAATGATTGGGCCATGATTCCAGTGAGCAATATTCTGACTCCAAGCATAGCTATCTATTTGTGATTAGAAGCCTAACATTCATTCATTAGCACCATATCCCAGAGGCGGACAAGAAATGAAGTAGTTGCTTTACATCTAAAGAGTTAGAGGAGGCCAATGAGTGGGGAACAGAAGACTCACCCTAAAGTACTCATATGCTGGGGAACTGGCTTAGAATTAGTGGATCTGCCTTTCCAAAGCGGAAGGTGTTGGGCTGGACCTGAACGAAGCCTGAAGCCAAACCGTAGCCACAGTCGGTCCAGGCTCTGTTTCAGCACATGCACAGGGACAGCTGGTACACATGTGACTCACATACACACACGTACACACATGCTGTGGTGCACTGGACACACACATACATGCCCTGAACATGAGATGTTCAGGATGTCACTACTCTAAACTCACTCATCCCTTTCTTAAGGCGAATGAGAAATGACATCCAGAGACCAATAGGCAAACGCCTGTACTCGCCGCCGCCCACCACCACATCAAATTACAACTAAAATACAGAACAACCATCATCCAGACCTGCTGGAGAGCTGGCTGAATGGAAGTCCCACAAGTAGAGAAGTAAAGAAGAAAGTGCACTGAGACTGGTAGGAGGTGCGGAGGTACAGAACCGGCTGGTGCAGCACTAACGTGGGCCGCTTTTTTAATCAGGAGGGAGACTGTCTCTGCGGAGGCCGCATGGAGGAGCAAGGGGTCCCAGCCCCACATCAGACCCCTAGCCCAGGCTCCCAGAGCTGGGGAAAGAAGTCCCATAACTACGAGCTGTAAAAACCAGTTCAGATTGGGGCTCAGTAACACAGAGGCTGCTGGAGACCCAGCTGCTCCTCTTAAAAGGCCAGCACCATGAACTGAACTTACAAGATCCCGCTTCCTCTGAGCTCCAGCACCAGGGCGAGGCTCTGGGGGCCACAAACACATTAAGGAGGAACTGTATTGTCTGGCCTGAGACCCCACCTCATCCAATTTACAGCCCCACCCAAGCTGTGTGCAGTGGCTTTTGCATAAGTATGGACATTTTTTACATCAACAATACAAGTACACATGTATTTAAAAACAGTTCTGGAAACTATCCGAATAGAGTGGGGATATGTAAAGAGAGGATGATTTAACCTGAAGGATCACGGAAGGCTTCCCAGAGGAGGTGATGTTTGAACGGGAATATGAAGGACCTAAACAGAGTAAACCAGGGATGCTCTGGGACACAATGTCCAGGTCTATGAGGGAAGCAGGGGGCTGAGCAGGTAGTGGTTAGGCCTAGGTATCTGCATATGCAAAGGCCCTGTGTGAGGGAAAAGCAAGCCATTCCCTGGGAACTGCATATGCCTATGCAACTGGAACACAGAGAGGAAATAAATCAGGGTGAAGCTAAAGAGTAAGGGCAGGGAATGCAGGTCCCAAAGGCCCACAGAGAATGTGGGCTTATATCAGTGATGGCGAACCTTTTGAGCTTGGCGTGTCAGCATTTTGAAAAACACTAACTTAACTCTGGTGCTATGGCACATATAGAAATTTTTTGATATTTGCAACCATAGTAAAACAAAGACTTATATTTTTGATATTTATTTTATATATTTAAATGCCATTTAACAAAGAAAAATCAACCAAAAAATGAGTTCGCATGTCACCTCTGACACGCGTGTCATAGGTTCGCCATCACTGGCTTATATGGCAAGTGCAATGTCACAAACTAAGAGCGCTTTAACATTTGTAGGTCACATCTAACTCCTCCCTTCCTTCCTCTCCCCTTTCCTTCAACAAGCTCTGATTGAGCTGCTACCCGTCTACCATGTGGGAGACGCTATTTGGATGCTGAGGCTACAACAGTGAAGAAAACCGAGTCTCTGTCCTCATGAAGCTCACATCTCAGAGGAGGAGACAGGTGAGGAGACCTGTGAAGTGGCATAAGCGATATCTACATCCCAGGGTCTCTGTGGGGATCGCAGGAGATCACTTAATTTTACAGTTAATAAAATAGAAACTAAACTGTCATGTTAAAAAAAGACCTTGCCCTGGCCTGGTGGCTCAGTTGGTTGGATCATCGTCCTGTACTGGAAGCGTGTGGGTTTGAATCCAGTCAGGACACACACCTAGGTTGTGGGTTTGATCCCTAGATGGGGTGTATGGAAGGCAATCAATCAATGTTTCTCTCCGCCCCCCCTTCCTCCCTCTTTCTCTAAAAAAATCAATTAAAAAAAGTCTTCAGGTGAGGATTTTTTTTAGACCTTTATGAGTTTTTTCTTATCTACTAACTTAGATGTGATGAGGCACCCATGTGGATTCACATTTTATAAATTTTGAAGCTGGAAAATTGGAGTATAGATGAGATAAGGATGAAATAAGAAAATTCTGACCAAGAAAATACAGCAACTAGAGCAACTACTCAAAACAAGCCTGTAATAAGTGCCTGGCACTGGGCCTTACACAGATTTTATTTTTAATCATCTCAAGAACCCGAAAGGTAGGCTTTACTATTCCTCCGTGTGAAAATAAAGCAAAAAGAAATCAGCAATTCTAAGAGGTGCAGTTTTATGCACCTAAACTAAAACTCGCTCTAACAGCAACTTTTGAAATCCCCGTGGTAAAGTCAAATTAAAAAGTAAAATTTAAGTTCTGAACCCTGGCAGACTGTTGATTACTTCCCCACATCCATGAGCCGTCTCTCCTCTTTCTTAACAGAATCCTGATCTGATTCAGTTACCCATCCTTCCAAAAGCCCGGAGAGATGTCTCAACTAGTTTGAATCAATCACCCCATGGCATTTCTTGGTCTACCGTTATGCACCTCTCCTAAGTTGGCTCAATTCAGAAGGAAGGAATTCAGAATCCATTTGAGGAGAGCACATATCTTCTCCTCTCTCCCTCCTTTCCCCCCCTTTTCTCTGTCCCTTCTTTCCTCTTCTCTCTCCCACTGAGTAGAAACCCATGAGCCTGAAACCCTAAATGATGGCCTTTTTGAAACCAGGAACAAAGCCTTAGGACAAGCTGAAGCTGAGAATGGAAACATGATGAAACAGAAAGAAATGAAAGGCTATGGCTTGCCCTACCTCTGAACGTCTTGCTCGGTGAGGGGCTAGTTTTCCTTACTACTGAAGCCAAAAGCATATAATGAATCCACTAACCATGCCACCTATTTTCCGGCCTTAAGTTTATGTCTTATTGATAAATTAAAGAAAACTAGAGCTTTTTCCGTAGGCATCCACTGCATGAACTATCATCCTGGCACTTCAGAAATTAAAGTGAAAGGTCCTAATTTTCAAGTACATGATTTAGAGAAAGCACACAATCCAGCAACGTGTCAGTTTCTAATAACATACTAGTGATATGCACTGAGAAGTGATGGTGTAAGCACTTTATTTACATCACACACTCAGTCTTCACAGCAGCCAATAAGAGATGTGGTCTATGACCTTCACTTACCCGTAAGGCAGCCAGGAGAGGACAGTGTTTCCCACCCAGCACGCTGCGCAAATTAGACTTTTAACCCTGTCCTGTCCGCCCCCCAAAATCGTGGTGCTCTTAACCACAGTATGCTGGCTCACGTGTCCTTTCTTTACAAATTCTCAAATTAACAGAATACGCCCCCATAATCAACATGATGGAACAGAGTCATTGCCAGGAGTGTTTACCTGACGTTGCGTTGCCTTACCAATCTGCGCGCATAAACATAGTTTTTGCATATATGAACTGTTTAAAAATCAGACATAATGTTACTGAAGGCTTTCTTTTTTTTCAGAAGGAAGTTTTCTCTCTCCATGATTAGAAATTTAAGTTGGAGGCAAAGAATGGAATGTCCTTCTTAAATCTACTTAACAAGCATTTATGGAGCCTGTACTATGGACTTAGTGACAGGGTAGGTGCAGGAAGCACGTAAATGATAGGGACTTAGGAGCTGCCACCAGCAGCTTGAAGTCTGGAAGGAGAGAGAGGGGGACAAACTCATTCTGCTACCAGACAGCTGTCACCTGAAATGAACGGAGGCATAAGAAAGCTGCCAAGCAGGATTGAAGGGGGAGCAGGCTAGGATTCAATTCCACCATCCCCCCGCCCTCCCCAAAAAAAGCCTCAGAGAACACACACACACATCTGAGTTCCTTAGGTTCAGTCTTAAAAGAAGTAAGCTCCCCGAGTCAAGGAGGCTGTCCCAACAAGGGGCCAGGACCTAAGGTGATGGTGAGATAAATAAAATAGGACCTCTGCTGTAACATCCTCTTGAGAGAAAAGGCACACTGTTAGCAAAAAGGGGGGTGAGGGGTATCCTTCCAGGTAGTCCAGAAGGGAGAAGCATTCCAGGAAAGTGGTATGATCTGTGCTTGGCTGGACTGAGACCTCCAAATGGATATCACTGTTCGCCTGAGGCATTAAGTAAATTTCTTCAGTGAAATCGGTCCCAACAAGGGGCCAGGACCTATGGTGATGGTGAGATAAATAAAATAGGACTTCTGCAGTAACATCCTCTTGAGAGACAAGGCACACTGTTAGCAAAAAGGGGGGTGAGGGGTATCCTTCCAGGTAGTCCAGAAGGGAGAAGCATTCCAGGAAAGTGGTATGATCTGTGCTTGGCTGGACTGAGACCTCCAAATGGATATCACTGTTCGCCTGAGGCATTAAGTAAATTTCTTCAGTGAAATCAAGTCGGCCTTCATGGTGGAGGAGGCACAATCTGGATCTTGGGTGGTGAATAGAAGTTTCCCTGGTGATGAAGAAAATATCAGAAGCACATGTCCAGAGGCTCCAGAGTAGCTAACTTACTTGCATCACTCTTCCAGTGTACGGTAAAATAAGAAAACGTCAAGAAATAAGAACGATGACTTGGGACCACAGAGGGAATGTGAAGGCCAAGGCAGGAATTTAGACTACAGACTGTGGGCATTAGTCAACATTTAGAGAAAAATAATGGTTCTATGAACTTACAAGCCCTGTAATGGTGGGCTAGTCACTCAGTTAAGCACTTTAGGGCATAGTTATTTTATCTATAAAACTGAGGCAGCGAAAATTACGTATCAGAGTTCCTTTAAATGCAATGCATGGGGAAAGGTCCTGTAAAATCTAAACTGCTGCGCTAAGGTGCACAGTGATTCTGGACTGGAGAAAGGACAGGATCCTGGCTGTCCTTTACGCCACCTCTGGCAGTGGGACAGACGATGGTGTGGGTGGTGAAATCACGGAGCAGGGAGCCTGGTTAGGAAGGCGGCGAAAGACAGGACGGGAGAGGATGGATGGATGGCTGTGGTCCTCGGGAGGTAGTCAGCAGAACTCGACAGGGGAGATCACAGGAGGGAATGTGTCAAGGTGACACTCAGCTCCAAGTTTGGATAAGTGATGGGATGGGGCAGGACACAGAGCGTGACAAGCTCCCTGCAGGCACCTGTGTATGCACAGCTAACAATGCATAAAACATGGTGAGGATGTGAAATACATGAGAAGGCTCATGAATTTCTAGTCTTTTTTTTTTTAACCTAATTAAAAGAAACGCTTGTCCCCAGTGCATTCACATGTGCTGAAGTACACAGCGCTGTATTCAAATGCCAGCCTGCCACTTGGGCAAATTCCATCATCTCTTTGGGGGCTCAATTTCCTCATCTGTCACTTCGTTCTCCTTCATAGTGGAGAAATGAGTCCTGAGTAACATGAATATAGCACTTGGCAGGGCTCCTGGGTCATGTATTCCATCGACGAGGGCTATTCAACGTCTTCAATACTTCATCCCCCATCCCATGCTCATTGCCACCTCCTACTCCAATCAGAAACCACTTCTCTGCATGAAGGGAAGGGATCAAAGCAGGTGTTAATGCACCAAAGCTTCTACCTAGCTGTCACCAGCCTGCCTCCAGCCATACACACGGAATGTCAGTGTGTACCTCCCATTAAACAAACAAGTGCTTTGATTTGGGGCAAGAAAAGTAAAATGGGTAGTACGGTCCCCTGAGGAGCTCCTACAGACTACAACCAAATCAGGAGCAGAGGCAGCGCACACTGCATGGATGCAAACTTCAGTCTGTTTACCCCATGGTCTGTGAGGCCAGGGTGGACGGAGGGTTGCTAACCTCACTGCTGCTGGCCGATCCCCACCCAGCAGGCATCACTGACTCACTCCCCCTGTCCTGCCCTCCACGATACTGTTCCCCGTTTCCCAGCATCCCAGCTGAGCTGTGATGACTCACTGTCTCTGTGGGACTGGATTTGCTCAGCTAAGATAATGGCCTTTCAGGTGCAGGTGCTGTGAACTCCTTTGTACAGGGAAGACAATTTAGGTGGAAAGGAATAAATTGCTGGATTTAATAGTGACCAAATGGGAAGCCTAATAGAAATGGCAAAGAACCGTGGAAGCACAGAAAATGATGTCAGCGGGGCCTTGGCAGTCCACGGATGGACACAGCGTGATGACACAAAACCAGCTGCCTCGGTCACTTCCTGTGACTCCAGCAAGTTCGATTTTGTAGTAGTTTTGAGGCACTACTGTCTTATTTGCAAATGAAACAGAATCACACACACAGACAAATGTATAAAAATGTTAAGAAAGAATCAATACATACTATAAAAGATGTCATTTTTTAAAGAGCATTTTCTGCAGGCTTTCACAAATAGAAGGGACAATATCACCCTAAGTAACTGGCACAAAAAAGCCGCTTATATATAAGTGTGCATCTTATATAGATAGAAGACATTGATTTTGTAAACAAGCATACAGATTGCTACTCCCTTTAAACTGAAGCACCATCAAGGAAGAACAAATGCAACGATATTGAAAAGTTCAAGCCTCAAATGCTTTTTGTGGCCCGGTTTGTCATGGAGGATGACGCTGGATCCTTTGTCCTGACTGCACTTGTCCATCAGCCTATGAGTATTTGAGTATCTGCCCTATGTGAATACTGCTCTGTGGTGAATAGAAAGACAAGGCCCAAGCCCTCAAGGAGTGAACTACCTAGTAAGGGGATTCTGTTAACAATCAGAATATCAAAATGAAACAATTTCTACAATATACTAGACTTAGTCAAGGTAGCATACTTTTAATTTCCTCAGCTAGATGTGTGTGAATTAATCATGTTAAAAAGTCAGTAAACCACCTGGCTTGCATAGCTCAGTGGTTGAGCATCGACCTATTAACCAAGAGGACAAGGTTCAATTCTGGTCAAGGGTACATGCCCAGGTTGTGGGCTCGATCCCCAGTAGGGGGCGAGGAGGCAGCCAATCAATGATTCTCTCTCATTATTGATGTTTCTCTCTCTCCCTCTCCCTTCCTCTCTCTGAAATCAATAAAAAACATATTAAAAACAAAGTAAGTAAGCCTATTTGCACATTGGAAGGTGTCTCTTGTCTGGTCTTGCACAGCCACAGGAGGGAAGGCAGGAGGCCCAGGCAGGGAGGTGGCAGCCTCTGAACGGCAGCAGCCCCTGTTGAGGGGCAGGGGAGCGGCGTCTGGTTTACAGCAAAGCCAGGTGGGATTTCGACTTTTCAGAAGCAGAACGGGGAAGACAGAAAAAGGTGAACTCAGAAATTCGCAGAAGGAAAGAGGGAAAGAATACGTTGCCTGCGATGTAACTCTGCCCAGTTAGGCTCCCCATTCTGATACTAGAGGGTGGTGAGGAGGTGGGTGTGGGATGGTACTCAGCCCAAAGCCAGAAAGCAATAAACAAATGACTTTAACAGATGATGATAGATGTTTGGTTCCTTTCTCTCAACCAGCTGAAGAGTTATTTGATTTATGAACAAATATTTAACATCAGTTGAACTCTGTGGCGGATGTAGTACATCTTCCACTCCTCTCTATGAGTCCGTGACATCGATGTGCTAATGATCTCCATCTTACAGAAGGGAATACTGAGGCAGAGAGGAAAAGCAACATGCTCCAAGTCATACTAAGAAGGTTTCAAACTAGGATTCCAATTCTGTCAATGTTGCTGCAAAGCTATATTCATTCACTCAATATTTCTTGTGCACCTACTATTATTCTCTGCCTCCAGGAAATTGGCATTTTAATTGGGAGGGACAGAAACCAGATAAATAAGTAAAATATACAGTATGATAGATGGCGATGAGCCTAAAGAGAAAAAGAGGGTAGAGGGAAAAATAATAAAACAAAGAAAAAAAGAAAATCCCATATTCTTGTCAGTATCCTATGTAGGGTATTCTGCATGTACAATATTCCTTCCCCTTTTATATTCCAATATGGAACTGGATTAAGGATATTTCCAACCTTACCCAACTAAAGAAAAACAAACAAACATTTTTGTGGAGATGGGGGTAAGAAAAAGAAAAAGAGAACAGGGGAGTAGAGAGGGTTGGGATTATCAGCTTCCTCATGCAGAGGGCACCTAAACTATTACAAAATGGGTTGTTGTTGTGCTTTTATTAAAATCCAAAAAATAAATGTTTTTAAATATTGGATATATTTGAAGTGAATTATTTCTGTTAAACCCATTTACCATCAGGCTTCAAAGTAGTTTTGTTTTAGCCATAACCTGGTGTTTCCTTTGATATCTTTTCCCTTGATATTTAAATAAATAAGAATTGGCAGCTGAAGCAGCACACTGGGGGAGCTAAGAGAGGGACTGTAATTTTCAGTAATGATCGATATAAGTATCCTGGTGAGAAGCACCTACCTGTCAGATCCATGAAAAACAGTTGTCTTAGGAGATTTATCATATTATTTATTCTTTTTTTCTTTTTATTCCTATCCCTAATCCATCATATCATATCTAAATGTATGTGTGTGTGTGTGTGTGTGTGTGTGTGTACCATTTAGTCTTAGAGAGATTGATTTCAATTAAAAAAAAACACACACACTGAACAAACTGAACTCTATGTTGATTTCAAAGTCCATCAACCATATACAAATTGTACATAAAACACTTGTGGCTTAACGCCCTCTCTGGAATGAGAAAGACGCCTGCAAGCTTGCAGTCCACCTAGAAGATGCACCCTGCCTCGTGTTGCTGAAGAATGCTGCACAATGCAGGTCTCAGTGCTACAACTACACAAGCAAGGCCAGGAGAGAGAGTGAAGTCATAAAATATCCTCAGTCGTTAAAGTAGTAGTTGAGCGATGCTGTGTGTGTGTATGTGTGTGTGTGTGTTCTAGAAAAATTTAATCGTTTTGTAAAAGTTTCCATAACTTAGCACTCGCATTTGCTTAGATGTTTGTGTGAATACATGTAACAAATGCTTTTACATAACACACACACACACACACACACACACACACACACACACACATCTAAGCAAATACTGGTGCTAAGTTATTGAAATTCTTACAGAAGGATCTAAATTTCTTTATCCCTGGAATTAACAAAAAAATGTAAAGTTTCCCTTCAAAGGTGGGCTAAAAAAAAGAAAACAACAGATTTCTCAAGCTAATGGGCTATAAAAAATTATTTATCTGACCACTTTGGTACACAAAAAATAACATTACATTTCGACCTACCATTTCTAAAATAGTTTTTGTGTTGGTTTTTTTCAAGTCACAATTACAATTAAGGAAAAATTATTAGGCTGTTCTTGTCACTTGGGTTAACGAGTGAAGTGGGGGAAGCAGAGAAAGAGGAGACTTATGCAGACACATAGCTTTCTTTATGTCTTTATGGCACAGAAACGTGGAGACCGACGCATCAGTTTGCCCGGCGGTCACCACGGGGGATATGACTTCCATTACTTCCCGACACATCTGCCCACACAGCACTTTCTCCTGTATCATCAGAAAGCACACTCTAGGACTCACTGCTTTAAATACAATAAATATAAGATGACCAGAACTGGGGAGAAGAAATCTAAACCTGAATCATCTTATAAAAATACAGCTAAAGTAACTTGCAATAGATACCAGACTGATAATACGGGTATAGCATTTATTTGGAAATAACTAAACCTCTACAACATATGCTTCTCTGTACTTTTATAGTGTGTTAAACCAGTCCACTTAACTTAAAAAATAAAGCATTATCTGGATTCCATTGTTGTATTAAACCATTCTTCTCTCTTTACATCAGTGTATGGTTTTTGAATGGGAAAGGGTTAAAGAACAACATTTGGCCATTTTCATAACATCCTGTTATATTCATGCTTCTTTTTAGCCCCTCTGTCCTACTGCGTTCAAGTTCTTCAACTGATTTTGATCTGGCATCCCATCTCAGGGCAGCAGAACAATAACCGACAACTCAGAGAAGAATAAGAACTAATGTTGATAATAGTCATCCTGCCCCTGGTGCAATGCTTTGCTGTAAGAATGACAAGAATAAAGAGCAAAAAACCTTTCCAGACCCCCTTCGGCGAAAACACTTTGCCCTGAAATATGATGATGTGATTTTTAATGTCGCTATTGTAGCTACAAGTGTTATTCACACAACATCGCTTTTTCAAACGCTGTTTGCTGCAGTAATTTCCCTGCGTCAACTAAATTCCAGAGGATTACATGGTGGGTGGGGAGAGGAAAAAGGTATTTCCTTTTATCAAATGTAACTATGCTGCTTTCTCATTCCATCACGTCCCTGTGTAATGAAAGAAGAATCCAGGGTGGTCACTTGGAGTACCTGATTAACAACTTTCCTTGAAACTATTCATTAGGTGTGGAATTCATTCCCCTTACAGAGGGGGAAAGAAAACCGCACTGAGGCAGGGTGAGAGCTGGTCCTTTAGAAACAGGCTCCAGATTCCAGTTGCCTCCAGGGCACTCAGGTTCTATACATTCTATTTTCCTCAAAAGGTCAGGAAAATCAAATTGTCCTGGGCGCACGATGCATTTACTAGGGAGAATCACGGAAAATCGTGGTCGACCTTGCTCTCAAACCTGTTTCAATCAAAAGACCACCACACAAATCCAAACCTAAAAACCTGCCTCAACCAACCCCCTTTATCTGCCTTGCTTGGTTTTTGAGTCATTTCTTTATGCTATCATTAGTGATGTTTGAGAGGCAGGTGATTATTGAAACTACTTCAATCTTACACCACTTACCTCATATGGAGGGATTATCAAGTATCAGGATAACCACTTAATAATGCATAACCATCAAATCTCCTTTAATCTTTTTTTTAAACCTAAACCTTCAAACAATTCACATTTAATAGCAGAGCCACGCAAAATATAAGCAGGCTCTATTTATCTAGTAAAGGAACCCCCTTTATTTTCTAAATGCTAATAGGAGAGAGAACAACCTCAAACTCATTCATCCACAATCTAATGATCTCTTTCTTGGTTTATTAGCATGAATAATTCCACTATTATCATTCATAATAGTCCTATGAAGAGGGCCCTATGCATTTTTGAAAAAGAGCTAGAACAAATCTTTGATATGTTAGATTTCCTCTCCTTCTCTCAATTCTGTTCCAGCATCCCCTGGAAACCAGGAGGCCTTGTGCTAAATTGGGGTGATGTGATGGTGAACAAATCAGACATGGTTCCTCTCTTATCTCAGCTACTGTAGGTTGGCAAAGAAACTGGTCCTTAAAAAGACATCAAGTACCTTTGCTCGGAATCTGCATTTAGAGACCAGCAGAGCTGGGCACATAACTAGCACACCTTCTGACGTCAGATCCACTGTTCCCTTCCTGCCACAATGTATTTCATTCCAAATCCAAACTATTCTACTGTCTTTTTCAGGCTTAATTTCCATCGAGCATTCAGCCAGCAAGTATTTATTAACCAAACCTGCAGTAGGCTAGATCTTTGTATGCAAAGCAAAGACAAAGGTTAGAAAAGGGATCTTTGAAAAGTTAGCATGTGTTATGAGCATGGAATACTACTTAATAGCACAATATATGAGACAGATCATAACAAAGGAAGGCTTAATTATGAAAACAAAAAATAAACAACAAAATACTTAGCACTTACTATATGTCAAGCATCATACTCACTAAGCCTTAATCATTGACTGAATGATTTAATCCACAAACACTTCCACCAGGTAAATTCTACCATCATCTTAGTTCTGACTGATTTAATCCACACAACACTTCCACCAGGTAAATTCTACCATCATCTTAGTTTTACACAAGGGGAAACTGAGGCAGGGGGCTGGTAAATGAGTGACATGCCCATGGTTACACATTCAGAGATTCATGCCCGGGCAGAGTGAGACAAGTCTGTACTCATAATCACCGCATTATGATGGATGACTATTTGGAGGAAATTGAAGCCTTTACAACGGTGTCATTAGAGGTAAGGTTATATGAGGAGGGCAAGCTACTATAAATTGGAAGCAAGGAAGGGGTCCTGAAATGAGCTGAAATTTCCAAGCAGTATTAGGAAAATCGGCTTGCCTGGGACAAAGCATGCGTGCTGCGATCACAATGATTAGATTAAAGACTGTCTGTTGGATTAGTCTAATGTCTTGAAAGTCAGGCAAAAAGTTTCATGCAGAAGAGAAGTTCATTTTAACTTCCTAATCACTACAGAGTAGAATAGATATCCCATCTCTCAATCTCATTATATGTAATGATTTTAATAGAATAACTACCAAATATATTTGTTAAGTATAGTATTTGTATTTAGAACAGCCAACCCTATTTTTTTAAGAAACAAACCAGGAGACTTTATCTAAAATAAATCAGGAATCTCTCTTTTTAACTTCCATAGTTTCCAAATTATCAGTGTATAAAAGGTCAACACTGACTTTCTCAGTCTAAGTACACATCACTGGCTTTCTTAGTGTAAAAGCAAGGCATTTATCTTATGTTAAATGAAATTTCCTATAATTTCCCTCAATGTTTATTCTCCAAGCATTTTTAATATTCACAGAGTATTTATGTTTCTCTAGCTCTTAGTATCTCCACCTCCCAAACACACAACACACACACACACACACACACACACACACACACACACACACACGGCAGGTTTGGAATATTGGTTGGCATAATGAACAATATTATTTAGAATATACTGGGTATCCAGTATGTGAAATGATCAGGTTTTGTTTTCCTCTCTTATCCTATTTCTAGTTCATACTTTTAAACTTCCAAGCATTTTGTATCTTGCAACTACCTCAAAAGCAAAGTGTAGATCCTTATGTAACACAGATAAAGTTTAAAGCAATGTTCCCACATGGGGGGCTTTTGTTATTAGAAAGTGAGTGGAGAGGCAGCTTTGGGAAGAAAATGATCAATGTGGGTCAAAACAAAAATGAGGGAAGTTTTAGAAAAAAAGCTGAAACTTGATAGAAGTGAGGAGAGCATATAACACTGTACGACGTGCCTATGGAATGCTCAGCAGTATTTTCTAAATGAGAGTCTAATTCTTGGTTCAAAGCAGGGCTTTCTATTAAGAGATTGTAATAACATTCAATCCTCCCTGCACTCTTTTACCACGAATAACACAGAAAGGCAGGTTTTATCCCAAGGCATCTGAATTTAAACTTTAAAAAAAGCATACACTTTTTTAGTTTCAGTATGAATAAAAATAGCGTACTTAGAAAAACTACACTTAATGGCATGCTCATTTCTGGAAAAATTAAGAAAGATTTTACTTTAACAGCATTCTCCAGTAAATACTGTTTTTTAAAGTTCCATATATTCAGTATGAAGTGGCATATCCATATAAAATAGGAGGAATAACAGATATAAATTCTAATACTTTTAGAAAAATAAAGTGTCACCAAGTGTTCAGAGTGTGCGGCTGCCTTTGAGAGAGCATATTATATTTTCAAAATGTTAATAACTGGCCTCAAGACTTTTTTTTCTTTTGAGGTCATTGTTTTAATAGAGATCAAGAATAAATTAAGACATTTAATAACGTCTAATCTTTTAGTACTTGATGAAGTGAATTTGAATTCTTATATTAATGGCATCATTCTCCCTATTGTCTATATATAAACCTCTTTCATCATATGATAGTAACTGGCTCTAACTAAATCATCATGAAAATATAATAATAATGTACCCCTTTCCTTCCACAAAATCTTGTTGCCTAGCATTACCTACTTTAAGCCTGATTCTTTAAACACTATAACTATAATGGTAGTTAAAAAATGTAAAATATTTATAATTAGTATTATAAATGTATTAAACTTAAGGTAAACTGTCAATTTCAAATGTCTTACAGTAGAAAATTTAGAACGTAAATAAAATAACATTTAAATATTAAATGTTTACACAAAAATAAAGTGTTCAATTAAGACTTATTTTTTGTGTTAGTCAAAAACTTGAAAATTAAGTACACCAAATTTTAAATGTAATTTAAATTAATATTTTAGAAAAAAGGGTCAAGGTTAAACTGTTTGTCTTCCTTAAGAAGTTCATAATGTCTTTTGTGTCTCTACTTAGAAAAAAAAAATCTCAATGAAACTTGGATATTAAAACCTCCCAGGAAACCAACAATAAAAGCCACTAAGAATTTCACAAGTTTTTCCCCCCTCAGGTGTTAATTAAATGATCATTTAACACCGAAATGTAAACACAACATTTTCATCTCCTGACAGCACAGCCTATTAAAATCCGGGGTAATAAAAGTCTTGGTGTTAATGCTCTGAACCAAGTTCCCACAACACTCTAAGATGCCTTGTCGTGTCTAAGGTTAAGCATGTAGACACAAAACAAAGCTTGCGCCTACTCGACTTCCAGTCCAATTTTCCCATCGCCCAGTGACCTAGGTAACACTTGGAGCAATAAAGAATAAATTTAATTTCTCCAGCATTTTGTGAGGATTAGGAACAATTGTCGGCTTGCAATGACTTTTTATCCTCAGCTTCTTTTTCCGCCCGAACATTCCTCCCCGGTCCTAAAAGAGAATCCTGATGGTTTAAGACACAGAACAAACAGAACTTTAAATTAGGCTTTTTTTCAATCAATTGGAACTGTTGGAGGGGAAGCAATCGACCTTTCTCTGTGGTTCTCAGCTATTCACATGCTTCAAGCTTTCATCTCTCACTAGTAGAAGGAACCTATCATGACGGGGCAAAGCTATCTTTTCCCATTCTGTTTCCAGACTTATTTATTTCTCTTTTCTCTTTTTTTAAATACTGAATCCAGTTGCCATACTTAGCTGTACACATTCATGTGGGGGAGGCACAGATGTTCTCTTAATAACATTTCACACAGCCATGTCGGACCCTAGACCCTGGCTGTTGCTATCGACAGGACTTTGTACTTTTCTTTGCTTCCTTCTGTAGAATTTAGGATTGCTTTCTGTGCTTTTTTTTTAACTGCTGCCTAAAGTTTCTTATATCACAATTTATCAGATATTCCCTATAAAAAAATTCAGTGATTGCAACTAACTTGGTTATGGGCAACAGGTAATGAAGGGACAAACACCACCTTCATCTGACTGCGAAGCTCATGTTTAGGTTAAAAAAAACAAAACAAAACGAAACTAACTTCTGGCTCAAACCTATTTCATGTTGTTTACATCCAAAGCGTTAAAAGGTTTGCAATTTGCACTGCATTTAGACATAGTGTTTAGTCTAAAAATGTACTTTTAAGTCACGTGACGTTTATTAAAGATCACAGAATGTTCCATAGGTGAAAACATATTTTCATGTTACAAGCTACATTGATAAATTATCTTATATTGTTTCAAAAATTGAAATTTTTAATTAGCGATAAAAATGTTCTTTAGCAACATATGTAAATCTTCTTAACTTTCAGAATAGTCTAGTCAGAGATCCTAATTCGTACTTTTCCTGCATTGTGCTATTCAGGAAAACACATCATTAAAACAACGACCTAAATACGTGACTAACATAAGCAGTTTCTGAGTCACAGTCTCTGTTGCCATCCCCGTTTCATTTTATGTAGGAATTTTAAAACTATATGAGTCATCAGCTGTGAGAGGGTAAGAGATCTTATTAAGAACAGTCTGGCCTTCATATACCTCATGTGGCCAAATAAGGAGAAATAAAATGGTACAAATGCACATCTTATGTTAATTTATAGTAGTAAAAAAATTGTCTATGCTTATGCATATGTTATTACACTGAGAATAAATGCAAGAAAGGGGTGATTTGCTGACTGTGGGCAAGTTGCAAGGACATCTGTGTGACTATTACTTGTACTTCAGTTTGCAATGAGAGGATGATGATAATACAAATGCAATTCCTACCATACTTGAAAGTTGACAATGTTCTTTTGAATACAGAATCAAAATTATCACTTGGAATATCCTCAGGAGGTAAATAGGATCCTTCACATTTTACAGATAAGGAAACTGGACTCCACAGGAGTCAACCTATTTCCCAAGACAGCAGAGCCACTAATGGCTGAGGAGGCCCCGAATCGCCAGCGCGTTACACCACCGCTCTCACAATATCAAGTAACTGATCTCGGTGTCTTAAAACGTAATGTAAAGAGAACGAAAATGCTGCGGACCCCTCTTCCTTAAAATTAATATTTATGTAAACGTCAGTCACCAAACTATCTTCTTGAGATGGCAATAGCAATTTTATGACTTACAGTCAAATTTTAAAATACCCCCTGATGATGTGACTCCATTGGCATCTTTTTGATGTGAAAACCACATACTTTAATCCATGTTTCAGGAAACACAATCACTCTCGCAGATGAACTCTCTATGCTTCTATGTACACATCACAGTTCATACGTTAGCCGTGGCTGAGGCCCACAGACACCACATATTATGTGGGGCCGAATATTATGCCACTTTTTCTCCCCAGCATGCATCGCTGTGTCCTCCAGATTCAAGTTAGTACGCCACGGGTATTTGTTGGTGGAGATGGAAACATTTGCATTTGGGAAAGCAGCCCTCTAGACAAGTACAGGGGAGTAGGAGAGACCCTTGCACTTGACTTTCCTGTGCCTTGAACGATGCTGTGGATTTCATGCTCGTAGACAACTCTGTGGCGGGCAAGAGCAGAAACCTGCAATGATGTGACTCCATTGGCATCTTTTTGATGTGAAAACCACATACTTTAATCCACGTTTCAGGAAGCACAATCACTCTCGCAGATGAACTCTCTATGCTTCGATATACATATCACAGGTCACATATAGGCATGGCTGAGGCCCACAGACACCACATATTATGTGGGGCCGAATATTATGCCACTTTTTCTCCCCAGCATGCATCGCTGTGTCCTCCAGATTCAAGTTAGTACGCCACGGGTATTTGTTGGTGGAGATGGAAACATTTGCATTTGGGAAAGCAGCCCTCTAGACAAGTACAGGGGAGTAGGAGAGACCCTTGCACTTGACTTTCCTGTGCCTTGAACGATGCTGTGGATTTCATGCTCGTAGACAACTCTGTGGCGGGCAAGAGCAGAAACCTGCAAAGTTGTGACTTTCTCCAGCAACACGTCCTCTAATGGAGATTGCTTTGAAGTAAAAACTATCAACATGAGGCCTGGCCAAAATCTCAAATACAATCTTAATCTCCATGGGATGCATAACTTCTAAATCCTAGGATTACATGTTGCTCTAAAAACAAAATCAAAAGTAAGTCCTATTCAATGGCCTGCCCCCCCCCTTTTTTTCATAGCAAATGGGAATGGCCACTGTGGCATGTGTACAGATACCCCCATATCAAGTCTTTTGTCCACCTTCTTATAAACAAATCTTCGGTTATGTAATCTCTTTAAATTAAACCCTCCTCATATATCTTTATTTTTTTTAAAGTGACAAGAACAGAGTCCCTTGGGCCCAGATACTGATTAATAAGTTACTTAATAACAAGGGCCTTGGTTTTTTTATTCACTGACAGTTAACACTTTGTAAGTTTTATCTCACTTACTGGTTCTTTGTTTCTAAAGCTAAAGAGTCAACCTGTTCTTCTTAGCAAAATACCAGTGCTAACAATGAAGGTAGCATCTCCTTGCGCGGGAGGGTCACACAGGCACTGCCACCTCTGAGGAACTTTGCTCCTCCGCCCCTGAGCTCTGGGGCAGCCCCAGCTATAGCACGCGGCGGCAGCTCTCACAGCAGCTCACTAGATGAGTAATGATGTCGATCTGGCTGGACAACGGTAACCGTAGCAACTGCAACCTGCAATTCCTGCACAATCGCGGTCGGATTTATGGTGGCTGGGGCCAAACAGGCCAAGAGTACAATGCCGCAGGAAGCCGTGGCCCCTGACGCCGCCGGGCGCCCGCGCTTCCACCAGAGCTGGCAGAAATTAATTCGAGGGGAATTTGTACTTGGTCTCCGCGGTTGTATTCTGCTTTTATCCTTAAATATAAGACTCTTATGAGACTACATTGACATCAGAGAACTGGGAGGTTCCTTTTATATAAGTACAGTATTGTATTAAATCGGGGTAGATGTTTTGCTAAGGTGAAAAAATAGGTCATTTTGATTTGGCTGTGTCTACCAAAACCCTCCTACAGTTTTGAAAACTTAAGGGGACTAAACATTTAATTAGCCAAGATATCCTTTACATTGAATTTGGTGCTCCATTATTCATAATGCCTTCCCAGTGTTACTATTTGCTCATGCAAGTTACAAACCCTGAGCCCACAGAGATTGAATTCAATACATCAAACACTGAGAGCCTTCTAAAGGCCAAGCCTTATACTAGACCTTGGGGATATAAAACAAAATGTTTTCATAACACATGTATACCAGCATTTGTATGCATTGCATGGAAAAAGAAAACTAAGTTAATAGTTGACAAGTATACTACTGGTTATATCTGGGTGGTGAAATGAAGAATCATTTCTACTTCCTCTTTTCTATTTTTCTGAATTGTCTAAGCCTTTTTGACATGAACATGTGTTACTCTTATCAATATTAAAAATCAAAAACTAAGGCTCCTTCTATGGGACTAAGCAAAAGGGAAAAAAGACTGCTTAACTGTGTATTTGTTATACTTTTGCAAATTCATTTCTAACATCATAAAACAAAAGGTTATGTTTCCCTCTAAAAAAGTCCCAATTATTATTATCAAAAACAACTTTGAGAATCTGAAATCCTATATGATAGCAAATAAATGGACCTGACCAATCAAATTCAGCAGCCAAACTCTATTTGTCTCAGGTAACTAGTCACTGGGGCATAAAAAAGTCCTTAGATTTAAAATCACTATCTATAATGTTAGATAATTTCATGGCTCTGAAGCTCCCTGGGGAATAATAAATGCCACTTATGAACCGGAAATTAAAAAAAAACTTTGATTCAAAGAAGTAAAGAAAATGAATCATGGGACCCATGTATTTATTTTTGTTAATTTTGTTTTGTTTTGGTAGATACAAGTGAAAAATGAGTTTCTGCTACATGCGTTGGATACTTAAGCTTATGTTCAAAGCCTGGGTAAATATAATAATACTGAAAGAAATAAACTGAAAACCACAAAGCAAATATTTATAACCAAATACTCCACCACAGGGCTGCCAGTGAAATTCCTCTCTAATAAGCCCGGCTTAGTAGTTGTAAACTCAAGTTGAAAAGTGTGAATCACTCCCTGGTAAGTCACCTTTCAGGTGACATTTCTCAGGAAGATTTGTATATGCTACTCATATGTATAATTAATTGCTACTCACACATTTCAATCAATCGTAACTGACCATTTCAAAAGCCACTGAAAAAGCTGTCAGTTAACCAGCTCCAGATAGCTCTAAACATAATTTTCTCCACTCCTTACACTGATACCAAAAACGCAACTTCGGTTTTGGAGGAGGAACCAAGGAGTCGATGGAGTATCTATATACCTGAAGAAAACTATGCACTGTCTCTTTTAACCTCCAACCTAAGGCCCTCTACTTCCCCTCCACTTACACTTTCCATCTGTCAACAAGTGCTTGTAATTTTATTACACTGTCCTGTAGTTTATGCAGAGTTGGTATTATTTTACAGAGTTCTGTTAATGGACTGGATAAATGGTAATGCTATTTAAACTAGTCTCTTGCTCCAACAAACACAGCTGCAACTGTACTACTATTTCTGAGCAAACATCTTGACCTGAACATGTAGTGCTCTCTCAACCCGTCCAAAGAGAAATTGGAGCAGACAGCAAAGGAAAAGCATATTTGGCCGCTAGCAGCAACCAACCGTGTCAAATCATAATTCATATACAGTGCGCCCTCTCTTCCCTTCAGACTGCACTGAGAGTCCAAAGGGTAGTCTGTGTGCTCTTCACCTGGCATTTCATGTTCAGCCAAGAGTCAAATGGTGATTAGTCATTACACAAGTGCAACAAATATGTACACACTCAGGGGTGGGAAGAAGTAGGCTTGCAGTTGTGAGTATGAGAAACAGAGTTTATCCTTGCATTATTATTTATTAATTAAGTATTGCATTATTTATTATTATTTACCTATTTTTGCCCGCCTTTGTCATTTCCAGTACATCAGACTAGCTTTAATCTAAGCAAACAATGATAAAAATCAAACATCAGTGTATGAACAATATATTAAACTTGTAAACGTTTTCATTGCTTATATATCCTGTAAAATTGTACTAAGTAAGGATTAGAGATACAGTAGGTTTGGAAAAAGAGAGATGTTAATTAGCATTATGCAACCATTTATAACGAGAAATTAAATTCTAAGTGTGTTTCTTTCATGAATTCTAGATGTGTATGCCCTTATTACATCATATAATAGGGAAATTATGGATCGATTAATATGCACATGCAATAACCAGTCAAATACTTTCCATGTCCCCAAATATTTTCCCTGTTATTTGTCAAAATCCCTACATCCTTTGTTCTCTGGCTGTGAAGGGAAGCTTCATTTTTATTTATTTTTTTCCCTTTATTGATTAAGATATTACAAATGTGTCCTTATCCCCCCAATGTCCCCTCATCCCCCCAATCCTGCCCTCACCCTCACCTCCTGTTGTCCTAATCCATCACTTATGCGTATATGCATGCATACAAGTCCTTTGGTTGATCTCTCCGCTCACCCCCACCATCCCCTATCTTCCCTCTGAGTTTTGAGCATCTGATCGATGCTTCTCTGTCTCTACATCTGTTTTTGTTCATCGGTTTATGTTGTTCATTATAATCCACAAATGAGTGAGAGTATGTGATATTTATCTTTCTCTGACTGACTTATTTCACTTAGCATAATGCTCTCCAGCTCACACATCTACATACAAAACTGTCCTTTAAAATGCTCATTTAAAAATGAAGCTTCCCAAAGCCCATTTTCCCATGAGTTAGAATATTTGCTTAGGGTGAGCTAGTAGGCACCTGTATCATCTAAAGAAAATGTGAACTTACGCCCTTCCTCTTGGAAATTACACTAACTAGGCAGTTGGCTTCCCAAGCTTTTGTTCCTTTATTTATTAACAATTCTTAATGGTGGCTGTTTAATTTAACTAGTGGTCCCCATCATAAACAACTGGTCTCATGTAGCTTGTGAGCAATCCTCTCAAGAGAAAGATCACTGGCTGCTAACAAGCCACTAAATGGAATCCAAGTGAGACAACAGCACCTCAACTCAAAAGAAGATTCCTGATGTGAAGATGCTGAAAAACATGACACCTCCAAGTTTCTAAGTGTATGCAGTGTCTGGGTCAGGTGTCAACCCCCCAGGGATTGTAAACATTGAGCCATCAAGGGCTAACTTCAGGAATATCAAAGCAGTCAAGTCCCACTTGCAACCAGTCCCATCTAACAAACAAAACTTTACTTTCCCTTACTCCCCAGGGGAGAACTTGGAGCTATACAGGAAATCACAGCCCTGACCCATTGCCTAGCTAACCATTTCCCATTTTTAAAACGCTTTTAAATAACTGAAAATCCTTGCCTTACAGTTTCATGGGTTCTCTTTCTTTAATTCACTTCTTTAAGGTTTGAAGTCTCTGTCATTCATAGAGCAGCTTAAGTTACAAAATTATAACAAACCATTAAAGAAAATCCCCTGTGATATTGTACTATGTGATATTGTAAATAAAAAAAGAAAAGAAAAAAATGATAACTGAATATGGTTGGCTGGTAGAGGACTCTGAACTGGATTATACCACCTGAAAAGAAAAAAATGATAACTGAATATTATCATTTGGCTGGTAGAGGACTCTGAACTGGATTATACCACCTGAAATGAAGACTCCTAAAAAAATTAACCCAAGTACTTCTAAAAAATCAAACTTCCTGTTTCTCAGAGATAGTGTTAAGTTTCTTCACCTCTTTGGCTTCATAATTTAAACACTAAATGACAGTCATTCTGTTTAAATTCTATTTTCACAGCTTCTTAGGAAATGGACACTTTCCTAAACAATGTGAATTGTTTCTAGAAGCACACTATTAGCAAAGTGGTAGTTTAACAGTGCTCACTGTATACTAGCCTTGAACCCAAAGCTTCCAAGTCCCATCAATCACCCAAAATTAAAGCAGAAAGAATACTCTTAACCCCGTTTCTATGATCCTTCTTAGAAACTAAGCACAAGCATTTAAAGACTAGAGGCTCAGTGCACAAAATTTGTGCACAGGTGTGTGTCCCCAGGCCTGGCCGGCAATCGAAGCATGGCACATTTGGTCTCCAGAGGGCAGTTAGTGACTCACATTGGTCTGGCAAGAAAGAGCAGGTCCCAGCTGACCTCTGGGCCCTGGGCAGCACCTAGGCCCTGGGGCCCCCATGTGCCCCCCTCTGCCTGAGTCACGGCGCCCGAGTCCCCCTGCAGATATGTGGTAAAAACGGCCAAACACTGTAGGCCGGGGCACAGTGTGGGCCTCTGGACTGCACAGCGGTGCCACACAGAAGCCAGGTGGGCAGCACGCTCTCTCCTGGCCACACACTCTCTCCTGGCCAACGCCTGCCATGTTCCGCACCACCCCCTGGTGGTTAGCACATGTCATAGCAAGTAGTCAAACTCACTGTCTCCAGGTTGAACTCCTGGTCAAACGACTGCCCGAGGGGACAATTTGTATATTAGGCTTTTATTATTTAGGATAAGGATCAATTTATATACATACATATAATCTTTATAACAGCTTACATCCTATTTCCTGGGTAAAACTAGTCCAGAGAGAATTATTGTTTAAAAAGGCAGTCCCTGGGCTTCTTTCTTTGATTTTTTTTTTTTTAATTTACTTAACGGAGTCAATTAACCAGCAGGGAACACAAAGCCGAGAAATACTGCTAGGTGATGGGCTCTCCTTGCAGGTACAGTATCAGGAAAGTCAGACTCTAGAGCAGGGGTCCTCAAACTTTTTAAACAGGGGGCCAGTTCACTGTCCCTCAGACCGTTGGAGGGCCAGACTATAGTTTAACATATCTTATTGAAGTAAAAAAACAAAATGGGAACAAATACAATATTTGTATTTGCATGTGGCCCGCGGGCCGTAGTTTGAGGACCCCTGCTCTAGAGGAAGATCAGGTGTGTTGTTAGCAGGCCACACCTTTCCTGCTGGGGAGATTCTCTCTATAGTGAGCTGAGGTACCAGGAGGTCCCCACAGAAATCCTGGCTCCCCTGGGGGCAGGGCTGTGGAAGGACGGTCTTCCATCTTCTGGAATTGACAACAATACTGAATTTGTAGGCTGTGGAGCCTTGGCCACAGAATCAAGTTCAGAAAAGAGCAATCCCTACACACACGACCAAATGGGACTTCCCACCATCCCGGCAGGGGCCATCCTGAGCAGATACAGCCCAACAGTTTTTCCACAACATCCGTGAACATCAGTAACTGCTGCAATGTATTTTCCCAACACTGTGGCTTATCGCCCATCTGCATGAAATCACTCCCATGGCTGAAAATCTAATTGTAAAAGCTTTTAAAAGTGTGTTTTCACTATTATATATTAGGTCAGAGAACAAGCATGTCAGGGAGGAAAAACTGATCCTGCCTAAAACTCATATTACACCCCTTCTTCCCAAGTTCAATGACGTACTTGATACGAAACCCTTAGTCATTCATATTGCGAAGTTTGGAATTCTGGCCTTAAAAGGAACATATAAGAAGAAATGTTCAGTCCTTTTTAAATATCTTACAATACAGAAACAATGTTTAAAAAGCTAACATTCAGAACCTCAACTTGATAAGGAAACGAGGCCAACTTCCCCCGAAAAAGAAGTGTGGTGGCATTTTTCCCATCAGAACTGAATCAAGTGTTCAAAGAGAAATTAGATAAATCTCCTCCCCAGCATCATATGAGCAAACCAGAATGCTACAATCACAATAACACATTCATAAACAAGTCAATGCTAAGCAAACAAAACCACTGCAATCACTGGGAAACCAACCTGAAATTTCCATTGAAAACAAAGGCAAACTCTTAATCCATGAACCTAGTGATGAATACATTCCAAGAAAGCAAACAGAAACAAATCCGAAATACATTTCATAAAACACAAGGTACTACCCAAAGCAACAGTAACCACTTCGGTCTACTTACAGCCTGTAGAGCTTCGAAGTCCCAAGAAACAGCAACTCAGGAAACAGCTGAAGGTGATTTCTGTTTAAACGCCTTTTGGGGAAGAAAAAGAAAAAAAGGCGTATGTTACACAGAAAATACCCAACAATGAAACTTTGATTTGGTAGTGTCATGCCTCATCCTGTTTTGCAGGAGAGAAAGAAATGACATTCAAGAGAATCCAAGCATTGCAAATCAAAAGTTGGTTACACCTTTTGTTATATGAGTCTTTAAGGCAATTTTCCATTATGCTTACTCAGATCATGATTACTGGGGCTACACTCACATCCCGTGCAATACCAGTCAACCAGAATATACAAAATGAAAAAGGATTTGACTCAGACTCTGGTGGCTCGGTAAGGTGAGAGTTCAACCTTCAGCAGAAATATCACAGTAAGTGGCGCCCTAACATAATTCATACTCTGTCCCAAAAGGGCTATGTTATCAGCCAAGACACTGTGGGGAGATGAAACTCTCAATTTCGTTAGCTTTTCATTTAGTTCAGGGGTGGGAAACCTTTTTTCTGCCAAGGGCCATTTGGATTTATAACACCATTCGCAGGCCATACAAAATTATCAGCTTAAAAATTAGCCTGCTGTATTTGGTCAAACATTTAATTCGACCCTAATGCCTTGCCAGGGCCAGACCAAATGACTTTGCAGGGCCCTAAATGGCCGGTGGGCCAGATGTTCCTCACCTCTGATTTAGTTGCAGAAAGAAATGTGTGCGAAAGTGTCAGTGTGATAGGAAAAATCAGAGGAAAACCAAAAAGTTCAAACCTGAACCCACAGTTCTTGACCCTTGACTGAATTTGATACTGACTTATTACTAATTGGTGTCCCAGATGCTTAAATTATGTTTTTAAAATGTTTAGCTAATATTATAATGATTTAAATGTTTTAGAAAAGAATTTGATTCCAACTCTAACTAATTTAAGTCTCAATGCTATGTAACTAAGTTCTTTTAAATCATGTACTCTCGCTAAAGAGTGGGCCAATTCCAGCCTAGATGTATGAATACTCCAACCTCGTTCATTTCAGGTGTACAATTTAACATTTCAATAAAAATGAATTTGTATTACTCTGCTTTTCCCAAATTTGAATAAAATGATGAAAAGCCGATGCAAAATTCACACTTAAATGACATACAAGCTGCTATAAAGCACTAGAAAAGGGTAAGAAGTCCCCAAAACTAATGTAACACTGAAGAAACTGGAGGTATTTCGTAAGTCTTAAAGATAAATGTTCAGGGGACAGTAAAGGAAGGCATATCAATCGATGGTGACATATTTAAATGGTCACCGTGGTGTAAGCAGAATTACACATTTGGTCTCCAGAGGGCAGACATGGCCAAAGGATTATAACTCTTAAGAAAGTAGATCAAGGGAAAGACCATTCTAGGAATCACAGATATTAAGAAATGGAATGATCTGCCTTTAAGACTCCCAACTTCGTATCCCATATTCATTCAGAGGCTTCCCGATTTCTTTTTTTCCCCTGCGAAGGGTGTAGTGACAAGAAATCCTGCACGAGGTGAGAAGTTGGGCCAGGTGGAGTTCAGAACCTCCTCCAGCTCTAAAATGCCATGAGGCTACGACGGCAACCACAACTTTCGTTAGTGACTCATATTGTGGAGAAGTTGGTCATCTCCGGAAACATTCTCCGCACTTAATAAAATGCATACTCATAAAAAACATGCCAAGATAAATAGGGGGACATAGTAAAATTAGTGCTGAAAGGGTACACTTATTCCCCACTTACACTGATTGTTACGAATAAAGCTCCGCACTTATAAAATGCATACTCATAAAAAACATGCCAAGATAAATAGGGGGACATAGTAAAATTAGTGCTGAAAGGGTACACTTATTCCCCACTTACACTGATTGTTAGGAATAAAGCACATAACAAGGTTAATGCTATGTGCTTTATTCTGTTGCACAAGGTTAGTGCAACAGAAGCTTCTATTTATTTATTTTTATTTGCTGAGCCTGACTCTGAGGAAGGAATGCTCTCAGAGTCTACTACTACATGATTGTCATAAAATATTATTTACTTATAACTTGTTATTTTTTTTAAAGTGAGTTACAAAGATTCACAAGAGTAGGAATGAGAATTTTTCTAGGGAAGCAACCAGTCTTGGAAAGACCCCCATTGTTCAAGAGCCAGCCCGGATTTCTGAACGACAGAGATGAACTCTCATCATCTGAACCAAACCATCGGACTAACGAACATCATCAATGATTCTCCAGCCGCTCTAGCACACTCCTTCCAGCCCTGTCCCTGCAGCGGCTGCTCTCTGTATGGACTGCTCTCCCTGTTCTCCAAATGGCCCCTTCTTACATCCTCTGTGAAACTCCCCCGATTCCTCCAGTAGTTAGTTCCTTCCTTTGCTGCAATCTCACATCCCCACACCATTTGACAAGTAAGAGTCAGTCATGCTGCATTATAGGTACTCACTCCCACTGGTCTGTGTCTCTTCCAGTGTAAAGATGGCATCTTTGTATTCTCTCCCTTCTTCCCTGACACTCAGTAGGTTCTAGGAATGAGAACAGACTGCTCCTTTTGCATTGTGATAGAATCCAGCAAAGCCCTGGCATATGTATTTTAAATTCGGCCACCTTTCCTCTGGCCTGCTCCCTGAGCTATATGCCCTGGGTGTTACAGGCTCTCCCATGAACCTACCTACTGCCACACCTGCTCTCATGTGCCCTGTAGAGCAATTACCTCCTTTCCCTTCCATCCACCTCCCTCCCCTCTGCCATTCTTAATTACCATCTACAAACTGGAAGGAATTCAATGTTTTAATATATATATATAGTATTGATTTCAGAGGGGAAGAGAGAGGGAGAGAGATAGGAACATCAATTATGAGAGAGAATCATTGATCAGCTGTCTCCTGCATGCCCCCTACTGGGGATCGAGCCTGCAACCCGGGCATGTGCCCTGACCAGGAATAGAACCCTGACCTCCTAATTCATAGGTCCATGCTCAACCACTGAGCTACACTGGCCAGGCAGGAATTCAATGTTTTTAAAAATTCAGATATATAATCCAGAGATAGCTGCTATTAGATTTTTTGTTCATGGGCCTATATCAGTACAATTTCAGATATTGTGAGAAAGTAGATATTTCAGATGGGGTGCAGTGTCTTCTTCTTAATTTTTATTTTCACATTTCCAGTGGTTCTCAATAGCTAACACATCACATGAGCTTACTATGCGACGGTCACAGTTCTGAGAGGTTTACATGAATGATCTCACTCATTCTCCAGGACAGCCCCATGAGTAGGTGCTCTTATCACTGCTGTCCTGAGAGAGGCACACAGCGCACAGATAGCAGACTTGGAACTTGAATTCAGGTGAGGCAAGTCCAGAACCTATCACTCCTCTCAAAGAGACACAGTCTAAGCAGTCCTAAATAACGATTCAAAATAATAGGATGCTGAAAATTTCCTTCTCACCAATCTTTCTTTGGGAAAAACATACCTTATATAGCCCACTTCTTAAATAACAATGAATGAACCACCTGAAAATAAACCACCAAGTTTTATTTTAAAAATAAACTGGCTCTATGTTCAGCTTACTCTCTTAAATATCTGTTTAAAATAGCTACAGTTGGACAAAATGAAAAATACATTTATTTTCTCTGAATTCAAGTCCTTTATCATCATTCCATAAAATTTATTATGAATGATCTTAATAATTCTAAACCAGCCATGCTTACAAGACAAGGTAGTATCATACAAAATAGAACAGATAAGTGAAGTTGTAACAGGAACAGAAAAGCAATATGACCATGCTTTCTCCTTTAAAAGAGTATTAATACACTTCTGGTTCCTGTTCTTCTATTCTTTCTTCCATCAATACTAAGAATAAGTGGAAACAGAAACATTAAAATAAAAAGTGACACTCTTCCATAATCATCAATCAAGAAAAAAAAATTATAACCAGAACTTCTTGTGCCGTGACCAGAAATTAAATCCTTAAATGAAGAGGATACTTAAAAAATCCAAAATTACTTTAAAGACTATTAAGGTGCATAGCAATTTCTAAATAGAGCTGGAGTAAAAGTAACCTCTCTTCTTTTAATGCCACAGAATACTTCCTAGCAGCTTGAAGATGCAAGTGTCATAATAATAACTGTAATGGAAATGAGTTAAAGAAGTTAAAACCCAATAGTCCCCGAACGAACAGGAAAACAGCACACAGCGAATTAAGGGTATCTCAGAAGAGGATTTCTAGGAGCCGGCATACATTAGCTCCATGAGCAGACCAGGTGGGTCAGTTACCTATTGTCCCGAGCAAGGATACTCAATTGTATCCAAGGAGAGGTGACACGGATTTAGTGACATCCAGCTCTTGTGTCAGCACCAGCCGGATGGAATCTGCCCACAAGATCTCAGGGCTGATTGAGAATCCTCTGGATGGGAATTCATGGCTTCAGAAAGGTGGACAATGAGTCTCAGAGACACTTTTTCGTAAGACAAAAATGAGAGGGATCCCAATAACTGCTCTCTCTGTGCTGTGGGCTGTTTCTGACTGTGCCCTTCAGTGGGGTGAATGATCTGTCTGTATCGCCCAAAACAGCTGTCCTCTGAAATGCTGATTCTTCACAACCTCAATTTGAAGGGCAGCCTGAGCATTATTGACAAGCATTGTTTCACATTGTCTGTCTGCTGCTCCTGCGATTTGCCCGCTGATAGAGGTTACAGTCTCTTATTGTTTCAACGTGCACCTCAATTCAATCAGGACTCGCCACCTTCACCCCCAATTCAAAATGTGAAGTGGAAACAGTTTTACCAAAGCCAGTGAAAAATGTATGCCTCATATTTACCTGTAATTGTAAACATAAGGTGTTTTAGCAGCGTGCCTGGTCTGTAACAAGCATTTGATAAATGCTGCCTTAGAGAGTCTATCATTTACAGTCTCCTATTTCACATATATAAATGCCTTCTCAGTTACATTTTCACTGGTCTTTTCAAAATGTATTATCTTCACATTTTTTAAAGCAAAGGTTTTTAACATTTAGCTACCATTAGATGAATAATATACAATGTATATCTCAACAATTGTATTGATAATTTCATCTTTTATATTTCACTATAGGCCCGGTGCATGGTGGGGTCCCTCGGCCTGGGCTGCAGGGATCAGTGGACATCCACGCTGCCGCAGCCGGGCCTTACCCACCAGCTCGTCGGGCTCCAGCCCGCTGTCCATGTCGATCTCACACAGCATGAAGTAGTGCGTGAAGCGGCAGGCGGCCAGGAGGAGCTCGAGCCTGGGCACCACACCACGCCGCTCAGGCTCATCCCGGCCCCGCTGCGCCTGCCACTGCTGCTCAGGCTTGCAGGGGGACTGTCTGAGGGAGAGGCTGGTGCTGCCACAGCTGAGCTTGCCAGCCATCAGCCTGACATCTGACCCCCGTCTATCAGCTGAGCTGTGCTCCAGCTGTGGGAGCTCACTGACCACTACGAGGCAGCTCCTGTGTTCAGCATCTGGGCAGCTCCTGTGTTGAGCATCTGTCCCCTGGTGATCAGTGCACATCATAGCTACCGGCTGGTCATCCGGTCATCTGGTTGCTTAGGCTTTTATATACATAGATGGTAGAGAGATCAAAACTTATTAGTAAAAATGTTGCTTCCTCTTCACGCCCTTTAGTTCTTGGTATTTCTCTGCATATTCAGAGAGATTATGAAAAATACTCTAAAATGAAACTTGAAGGGGTTTTTGTACTTTCTTCACATCTCTTCTAATCATATGCCATATGATAAGAGTCAGAATGAAAACAATAGTAAATATGAATGTTCAAAAGTCAAATTCATTATATATACATTTTATTAGATTCGTAATATAAAATAATTCTTAAACTGAGCTTTGGAAAAAATAGGAAATTTTGAAATACATAAAGAAACACATAACCCTTAAAAAAATCCACATAATTCTTTAAGTACTGAGCATGTTGTAAAACTATGTATTATCTTACTTAAATCATGTTCCACACCGTTATGAGATATAATAATCATCTCTGTCCTAAAGGTGAGGAAACTAAAGTTTTCAAAGATAAAACAATTTGATCAAGATCTCACAGTGGAATTGAAACCAAGGGTTTCTGATGTCACTCCTATCTATTCTTTCTGATTTTAAAAGGAGGGAAAAGAATCTGTATCGGCTTAAAAAGCACAGTCAACAGTACAACCAATGAGGATTTGACACGTTCCATAGGATACCAGGCAACTGCGTATAGAAAGGCCAGATGCCTCAGCAGAACCTAGAGCAGTAGCTCATGGCTGGGGAACACCCACCTGAGTAGAGTGGATAGCGGATGGACCCAGAAAGTCGGACAATCAGATACTTTTTTTGCAAATATTATCTTAAAGCAACGTTCCAGTGTATTAATACCAAACCAGCCCTGTTGTTCCCACACTCTCATTCTGACAGCATTTTTACCAATATTCCTTCCCGACCAGCAGTAAAAAAATTGCTTTGGGCTGGGGTGGGGGGTGGAGGGGAGAGAGCCATGTGAAATCTATGTAGGCAAGCCTCTCACTCCATGTAAAATTGGAATATTCAGTCTAGAAGGCATACTTCAAGCAGAAAGGTATCCAACAGGAATGAAAGACAATTCAATGTAAAATATTTGACCTTCACTGCTTCCACACATACATTGTAACAGTGCAAAGTAAACGACTCGTTTCGGGGGACGTATAAAAGACACAGCATGCAGCAAACACTGTCACAAAGGATGAGCCCAAAACAGATGTGGGAAAAATACACAGCCCGCTGCTTCAGCATTTATAACACGGCCCCCAAAGAGCAAACAGGCCTTCTCACCACCGCTCAACTTCAAGGCCCATAAAAACGGTGCATGAGAAACGCTGTCGGATGGATTCAGTGGTAGGCTACACTTCTAACACACTGCACGGGCAGTAAAGCCTTATGAGACCCTCGTCCGTAAATGTCATGTAAAATAGCTCAATACCACTTACATACAGGTGCGAGTGGACATTTCATCGATATCACAGATGAAGCAATAGAATCCATCCTTGAACATTTTTATATGATGCAGTGTACATACTCTGCCCCAGTTTCTAAGGTTTGATATGCTCTTCAAAGAGCCTTTCCCAAGAAAATCACTGCACTGATTTTAAACTCAGGTGTAAAGTTGCCAGAGAACAATTCTTCTGAGATGAGCTTGCGTTCTTTTCCAAGGAGATTAGCATGTGAGTCTGCCCCCACGTTAAGAAAAGGAATGTGTTCTGTGCTGCCCACAAACTGCAGGATTAGTCAGGAGAGGGACTCCCTACCCCGCCCTGGTGAACAAGGGATAAGGGGTGCTCTCCTTCAGACCTGCTCCTCAGCCTTTTCTCTACCTGAGCTCATGTGTAACGACCTGTGACAAAACCTCAGCCTCAGCCTCACACTGGCTGCCACAGGCTTACATATAAATGGTGTGTGCACGCAGAAAAACTAATGCAGCGCCACCTTAAAAAATAGTAATCGACGTGCCTTTTACGTATCCTTTCAGGACAGTGTAGTGTTGAGGCATATTTAGGCTCTGCTAAACCGGGATTTAGACATTTGTGAATTAAGATGAGTACATTTATATCATCTTGGTAGAAACTTTAAAATAGTAAGGGGACAGGTTTATTTTCCAGGATTCCTTAGATGGCTTTACTATCATATTTTCAGGACTCATGACCAAGTTAGTAGGAAAATTGCAATTCGCACCCAAAGAGTCTAAAACTTGGAGAGTTTAAAGCAATCCTGGTTTGAAAAGCACATGTTTACACAGGACTGGTAAGAAGAGCAGTCCTAGCCCTTGCCTTTTTCATTTCTGCAGTTTCCTTATTGTGAGGGTATAAACTGAGGGTCAAGTTAATGAAAAGCCTAATGTCCCAGGCTTTCTATAGTATGTGATTGGTTGTCATTAACATAATCTAGGCCTATAAAGTATTTTATTTTGCATCTAAGCATTTCATTGCAAGTAGGATAAAATGTCCTAATATTCTTTTGACAACCTTAAAAATTTTCAAAGACCTTTTCACGCTCTTGCATTTGTGTTATTAAGAAACTTGCAAAAGCAGATGAATTTCACTAATGAAACACGGAAGTGGCCTGGGTCTCCTTAAAAGGCCTAAACTAGAACTTTAATGACTATAGCATAATCCCATAAATTGTAAGTGAACAACAAAACTTTAGCCCAGCACACAACAGTCCTGGGTCCCAAAGTGATTGTTTTGACCCTAAAACATTATGTACCAGCCAAGAAATACCTTGAATTGACAGTTCTAAATGGAGACTTTATTGCAGATATATACAGGTATCTTCTGTGAAGTATTAAAAAAAGGGTATATTTCCTAAAAGTTTCAGTTGTTTACTGTAGCTTATTTTTAGTTTGTTTACCTTAATTAATTTCCATTGCACTTAATTAATAACTAGTCGTGCAAGCACATTGGATTTCATTTGAACATTTGGATGAAGCAATAAGACCTGCTAATAGAATCTACCTGGGGCACCTTCTCTCGGCTTCATTTTCATCCCAGATGTGCAGGTACTACTGGCAGCACAGAGCACCCATGAAAAGGTGCTGCTGCCCACATCAGCTCTGGGAATACAGTCAGAAACTGCCTATACCGAAGTAATGTGTGCTCGTGCTCTATAAGCCTGATTAAAATTTATTTCTTTTATAATGATTCGTAAGCATGAATTGTGATGATGATCATACCATCTGATGTTGTTTTCTACACAATAGGAAGAAGTGTGAAGAGAGAGGGAGTGGGGGGTAGATTTTAATATCTATCTACTTGAGATTTTCACTAATAGTCTTACATGTCATTGATTCTTTTAGGTGGGAATAAATCCCTCTCTTCTAACTATAATGCTTTGACTTACAAATAATGACTTGCTCATTCTGTGATAAAATTTAATTCAACTTAACAACATGACCCTGTTTCGTATAGATTAAAAGTTGGATTTCTAAAAAGGCACGGATGCTATTTTCTGTTTTAAGTTTGTCTCTCTAGATATAAAACTCTATAAACATGAAATAAAATGGGGAAAAAAGCTTATAGTTTTAAAATACTCACAAACATCATTTGGAATTGCTTTGATTTTATCATTTTAAAATGAAAAAAATAACTTAAAACCATAACTTGCACACAAATAAAATTAATTTTATTTATTTATTTTTCTTCTCACAAGAATGAAAATTAAGTTACTATAAATATTGTATGAATGGCATTTACAACATAAATCTGCAATCATACACCTTTTCGTAATCTGGACTTTCCATTAAAAATTCACATCTAAATTGCTAAAAAAACATGTAAGCTCATACAACATATAATTAGTTAAAAGTTAACTCATTGATTATTTCCTTTCTCTTACACTTGGAGCTTAAAAAAAAGGCAATTTCTGTGATGTTAAGGATACCACCAACTAAAATAAGGATATATACCACAGGCCATAGAAATGTTATTAAAGAACTCCCTGGATAGCTTCTTTTATTTTTACTTTTTAATATAATATACTAAAAAATTTTAAAATAGTTTATTGCACAATAACTGGAATGCATGCATTCTTAAGCAAAACTGCCTTTGCATTAAATGTATTTTTAAAAATAAATATTTGAAAAGTGTATCCACAATGTTCCTAAGAAATGGTTTTGAATTCCTGAGTCCCAAGGAGATGAATTGGCTGTCAGATAACAATGTGCTTCCATCAGATGGACTTGGCAGTTGTAAACAAAAGGAATTTTCTCAGCTTTTCCTCACAAATATGAAATATTTGCTCTCAGCCAACAGCTGGGTGATTTAAAGAAGTCCTGCATATATATTAGTTTTCATTCAAAATTACAAATCCTCCTCCCACTCTGCAACATCTGATCACATCTTAGTAGAACAGAAAATTGTTCCGTGATGAAGTGACATTCCCAGGGGAAGTCAAAGTCAAAAACTAGTACCTACTTACAACTCTAATCAAATTTCAGATCATACGGCATCTGGTTAATAATTTTTAAGAAAAGTTAATTTATTCAGGATGAAAGATTAAATGATACCCTGGAGTGGCTTAAAAAATAATGAGAAAGTTTGATATGTTGTAATGTTTCTAAAAGTTTGATATGTTATAATATTTCTGAAAACGTTTACTATACAACCTAAATAGAAACTGCATGAAAAGCCACTAAGTTTCCCACAATAATTTGAAAGTTGTTTAAGAATCAAACATATAGGTTTCCATGTGGTGACTAGTTAAGTTATTCATGAAAAAACTGTTAATATTTAAATGATCATTTAAAATTATGTATTCAACTTACTAAACATTAAAATTATATCGATACTTCTTTTTAAATGAATGCATTAAAATACCTTTACAAGATACTAGGTATTAGCTATTCATAAAAGCCTATGAAGGAAATCAAAGAATAAATATTTTCAGAGTATTTTTATATATGAAGAACAGGTAATGAACTTACGGACTTCGTTTATAAATTTAACGAAATGTTTGCCTTATTTTTATTCTTCTCTCCCTAACAACCTCAAAGTAGTGATTTTAAATGTACTTTTAATTCCAGAATAATATTCCCTATATTGTAAGATTTACCATGGATAAAATTTTATAGTAAAATAAATTAGGCATCTCTGTGTTTAATGTACTTGAGGTGATAAACATGTATCCTATATATTTACACATATCTTAGAAGTTGACAAGCATTTTTCTATTTAGAGACAATTACACAGAATTAACTTTTGCCCTTAGGTTCAGTGAATGTGAATGTACAATGCCTAAAACTAACTTAATATTTCATTATTTTAAATAAGCGCTTTATTTTTACCTAAAGTACCTATTAAAGCAGGCATGGAAACATTAAAATAATCCTTGCCACTTTTAAAAAAGTTGTATTTGCCCTTAAAATGCAAATCTACTAAACCTGAATTATCAAGACATATGAGAAATGGAATTCATACATCAAATTACAAAGTGTGTAATTTATCCTAATTATTACAGACAGATGTTTTGTCCTTTGTAGATACACACTGTAGATATAATATAGTAATGGCACTCAGGTAATATATACCAATACTTAAAATTTTGTGTCTGAAAAAAAAAAGTATTTTAAAGTCTGAATTCCATTTCCCTTTTTGGAAAAAAAAAATAACCACCCTTGGAAGACATAATTCTTACTTCCATATCTGTTAATCTTTAAATGATTTTTCCAGCAGAAAAACTTAGAAAGTCACTATAAAATAATGAAATACAATTGTGAATAGAAGTAATTAACATATTCACTGTCAGTGTTAAATATCAGAAAGCAAATCTTTATCATTAAGAATTTAAAATAATTCCTCAACTATCACTGATGACACACAAAGAAACAGCATGGAAATGAAAATACTATTAGCAAAACTTTTCTTTTCCATAATTCAGCATAAATGCAAATAAAATGACCACCTTTCTTCCTACATAAGCAAATAAAACAAACTAGATGAACAATAAGAAAACCATGTACATCTCAAAGTACCAAAGCAGTGCTTATCAAGGGAGTAAATGTTTCAGGAAAGTCTGTATTTTTAGCTTTATTTCAAGTTAGTCCTATTTATGCAAAAAAAAAAAAGGGGGGGTCTTTTTTTTTTTTTAAATGAGTCTGAAAGCCACTTATTCAACCTCTTGTTTCTATAAACTTTCAAAGACTAAGACATGAAATTAAAGGCAGGGACTTTGAAATTCAAGTATTTTTAAAAACACAGTTATGTCGTCATAAGTTTGGAATTGAAAATACTTACAGTCTCTCCAGTTCTTTAAGATCCTGGAATGCTCCTCTTTCAATGGTGCTGATCTTATTCTCCATGAGCTGACTGAAATGCAAAATATAGCAGGAGTCTTAATGTTAGCCCTCACCGTCAGAATAAGTTTCAATTCAGCAACTAAAATGTGCAACTTCTTTCTCTTTCTCTTCATGAAGTTAAATTTTGCTCTGGTTTGAGATTTAATATCAAATTCAATGATGATATCTTTGAGAGAAGTCAGGGAGGAGAAATAGCATCCACATCCCAAAACTTTCAGTAAAAAAATCCTAACAGTGACATGAAATTCACTGGCCAAAACTCTGCACCTTAAAGCATAGTATTTTCTGGAAAACAACCTATGGCACTGCAGCTCTGATGTATGTTTTTCAGTAAACTGACTTTCAACTGAGGTCTTAACTAAGAGAATAAATATATAATAATTCATCATACACAAAGTTCAGTTAACTTAAGGATATGCATCAGAAATTGGACGCATTCATAATGTTCAGGTGTGTCTTTTAAAAGAAGAACACTGAACACACAATGATCCAAGTATCTGTTCACGGTGATGAAAATATTTACAAACCTGAGGGGAAAAGAATTTTACATTATATTGAACCTCAAATGATGTTTCACTCAGAACTAATTTAACTCACTAATGAAAGAAGTAATTCAATTACAAGAATTTTATAAAAGCTACAGAGATATAAAATATAAGAATTAAAAATATGACCAGTGTACTTTCATAAAAAAACATGTCCCATCATAAACTCTGTAGAAAGCTGGATTATTTGATTTTAATTTTAGAAATTATATGCGTGTTGTTTGACAGAAAAGGCTAAACATTTCGATATTAGTAGTAAAAATGCAGACCCACTTAAATTATTTCTAGTAAATCTGAAATTCTAAAAGTGCATCAAATGTCTCACATTACTTATTCATATTGTGAAAGTAATTATTCTACATTTTTATATGTCTAAGGCACTTAGGGTATGGCATTGCAAACACTTGAGGCCATTTCCACAGTACTGTTTCTATGGCCTGCATCCAACCTTAAAATAAAAGCCTACATTTTAATAAAAGTTGTAGTACAGTGATAAACTAAAAAAGAAAGAAAACCAAGACCTTGTAAATGTTTATGTTTTTGTTATTGGGACAGTTTTTAATATCGAGACCAGTAACAATTCAAAATATGCAAGCTTAAAAAAAAAAGGAAGAAAATTATTCAAAACACAGAAGAACGTACTTACAGAACTCTTAGATGTCTAAGGCCGGCAAAATCCATTTTGGTAATCCGTGTGATGTTATTTCCATTCAAATCCCTGAGAGAAAACAAAAAAGAAAATGAAAGTCCCACTTTATTTCTATCAATAGCTACTTAAAAATTAAAAACATAAACTAAGTAAGAACTTGAAGTTAAAGATCAGTTCCAATGACTAAAGCAGTTTACAAAGTAAGATAAAGGGGTAACCTTTGTAGGAATTTTTTAAAATGATCACCAACAAGTTTACAGAGTCCCTACTTGCTGGCATGAGACATGAAAATGGATTATCTTGTCATAAGAAGTGCTCTTTTTTTGCATGTATAGGAGTGCTTTCAATTTTTGTTTCTTAGTTTTATATTTTTAAATCATTTTTATTATTTTTCAAGTATAGTTGACATTCAGTGTTATAGTAGTTTCAGGTGTATGCCCCAGTGTTTAGACATTGTTTAACTTACTATGTGATCATTCTGGTAAATCTCACACCCATCTGACACCATACACAGTTATTAGAATATCATTGATTCTGCTATGCTTTACAGCCTCATATAATCAAATTGTACTTCTTAATCCCTTCACCTCTTGTCATCCATTCCCCAAACCCCTCTCAACTAGCCACCATCAAAATGTTCTCTGTATCTATCAGCCTGTTTCTGTTCTGCTTGCTCACTTATTTTGTTTTTAGATTCAATTGTGGATAGATATGTATCTATTGCCATTTTATTATTCATATTTTTAATCTTTTTTTTCTTCTTAAAGAAGACCTTTTAATATTTCATGTAATAGTAGTTTGGTGGTAATAAACTCCTTTAGCTTTTTCTTGTCTGAGAATCTATTCATAAGTTCTTCTATTCTAAATGATAGCTTCCGTAACCTGGTGAAGGAAATAGACATACAAATCCAGGAAGTGCAGACAGTCCCAAACAAGATGAACCCAAAGAGGCCCACACCAAGGCACATCATAATTAAAATGCAAAAGGTTAAAGACAAACAGAAAATGTTAAAAGCAGCAAGAGAAAAACAGTTATCTACAAGGGCGGGCCCATAAGACTGTCAGCTGATTTCTCAATAGAAACTTTGCAGGACATAAGGGAGTGGCAAGAAATATTCAAAGTGATAAAAAGCAAGGACCTACAATCAATAGTACTCAACTTTTGTTTGTATAAGGATATGTATATTAACTTCACAGGAATCCTGCTATTATTGTTAGGCACATCCCCAAAAAAGTTCCCTTCAAAAAGTTAAAGGAACGATATTTTAATACTACTCTCGAAGAAATTTTAAATATCCCAAATTCTCTCGTGAGGTGGCAGGGTGGCTGAACTTCCTAAGGCAAAGAAGAAAGTGCCATCAAAAGACCTGCACTTCAAAGACTTGATTTATAGGCATTTACCTTCCAACAATTCTATGTTTGTATGAAACTAAACTCTTCTTTTGCAGCTTAGGGAGCCCCTTCTATGTTTCTATAAAGTGAAAACTACTAGCTGGGACAATACTGCAAATAGTATTCAGGCCCTGACTTTTTTTTGCTCAGATTTCAGCACCAAGTTTCCTTCAAGAGTCACACAACCCCTTCTCTGGCATCTTAGGTCAAGATCTAAACTTGCCCTGGTTCCAATCATGTCAAGTAAAACCAGGCTTCGCTGTGGTTTAAACGTTCTCCTTCACGGAAGTAAGCTTTCTCTTACTTTGACTTTATAAGATTGTGTTTGAAATCTATATTTAATGAGTCAATGATAGAATTGTATACGCCATCACTGAGTAAACTATTTTCTGAAAACTCTATACTAATAGATTCCTCATAGGGATTTTTTTTCCCCAAAGACCTAAAACTCACTTGCTATTTTGTCCCTTTTTGTTAAGACATATTAGTACTTAAACTTAAAACTGTTCTGAATAGCATGACATGCCAAGCGCTGAAACAGAATTCTGCATTGCTTTCTCCCCAACCCACTCTCCACATCAGCTGAGCAAAGTACCATCAAGTTGTCCCTACAATTGCTGAGGTCTTCACTGGCTAGTTGACATAATACAATGCCCTACTCCCAACCCTGGACAAATGTGGTGGTTCACATTTTAATAAGACACCCTTAGTAAGACGTCAACTTACCCAGCGCTGAGGGAAGGAGTGAGGCTGGGATGGGGGAGCCATTTGCAAAGAATCAAGGGTTCAACTCTGGCCTTTAAACTGTGGGCCAGGCAAGTGGATTAGATTAAGTTCAATTTGGTTTACGTGCTGAGTGAGGGCCCTGCTAGTGGAGACGTGCAGATTGGAGCGAGTCCTCTCTGCAGCGTGCAACCCTCATATCCTAGGGCTTAGAGGCCTGGAAGCTAAGTCGGGAGCGCTGGCCCTGGCCGTCCTTGTCCCGCATCCACCCTGACCACCGGGCCCACGCGAAATGGCGAGTGGAGTGCGCCCAGGGCGCATGGGCAGCGCCCAGCACTGCCCACTGTGATCACAAAGAGAACGGCCTCCATGCTCCACTTCCCTGAACTCAAGGAGTGCCCCACCAGCAGCGCGTGGGCCGGCCATCAACACCGGCGCTGAGATTACTTCTTCATTAGAGACTCGCGGAGACAAGGAGGCGGGGATGTCTGCGGGCAGTGGAGCGCGAAGAGGGGAAGGCAGGGGAGCTGCTGCCAGACGAAGGGACACAGAAACTGCCAGAAAGGTGGACGGGAGCACTAGGGCCCCGCCGAAAGGGCTGGAGGGGGCAGCCAAGGGCTGCAAAGTCGCTGAACAGTGAGGCCTGACTGGGCTGGGGCTGGTGAGAGAGGCAGCCCTAACTTAGTGTAAGGTTGGGAAGTGGACCGCTTCTGCAGTCGCCTCTGGGACAGGTCCCTAGGGCCCCGCCACAGCCTGCTTTTCCCAAGAGAAGGGGGAGGGGGAAACAGGACAGGGAGTCGCGCGTGGCCACAGCTTCCCGGGGCATCCTTCCCTCCGTGACTCTTGGGTGGATCCAGACGCCTCAGGATCCCTTCTCCCCTCCCTGCGGACCCAGGAGGGCTACACAAAGCCAAGGAGTGGAGGTTTCTTCGAGTCCCCCCGCCAGTCCCTGCGCCACCCCGCGGCGACCAGAGTGGGGACTCGGCTTGGAAACTGCCCCGCGAGTCTGGGCAACGCAAGGTGACTCCGTTGACTGAGTCTGGGGAGCAAAGTCCCGTCTTCCTTGTCCCGTGCACCCGCGATTACTTGTCCTCCATCGATCTCCTTGCCGCCCCAGGCCAGAGAACTGGACCGCACAGGTCTACGTGCGTCAGGACAAGAGCGGGAAGAAGGGACCCAGTGCAGCTGCCAATAGTCCCGCCCCTCCTTGGGCAGCGCCCTCCTGTTCTCGCCCTCCCAAAGCCTCCAACCTCAGGGTGCGCGTGCAGAAGAGCTAGTGGGGGCTGCCCCAGGCACAGGGACCAGTGCCGCTAAGTCCTTCCAGTCTCCATGCTTGAGGCACAGGAG
>NW_005371541.1:1621667-1622776 GCF_000412655.1 Myotis brandtii
CCATACTCACAGCCTCTCGGTGTTGCGGGGGATGTTCCTGGGCACGCTGCGCAGCGCCAGTCCGTGACAGTCCACCGTGCTGCCCGAGCAGGAGCACTGCGCCGGACACGCCTGAGACGCCACCTCGTTCAGGATCGCCAGCACCAAGCCCAGAGCCAGGGACAGCGTCTGCCAGCCGCCGCCTCCCATCTTCCCCCGCCGCCTCGCTCGCCAGTGCCGGTGGTTCCTCTACCGCACGCTGCTGGGCGCCAAATGCGCTGGGGCTGAGGCCCAGGGTCTGGTGCAGGGCTAGCAACCCAGAGTGTCCGGGTCAATGTGCACGAAATAAGGCGGACGCAACAGTTCTAATATTCAAGGTAGAAGAGCTTGACACAGGTACCCGCCTCCCACCTCCCCTCCACCCTACTCCAGCGGGGCGGGCGCTCCTTGCAGAACTTTAGGTCCTGAAGATGAATCGAAGACCCCGGAGAAGCCGGGAGGAGATCACGAGTAGCAAAGTCCAACTTGGTGGGAAAGAACTGGGCTCTCAATAGCCGCGAAGATGCAAGAGCCCGTGGCGCGGGGAATGGGCCTGCTCGGGTTCCACCACCTCCTCTTCGAATCCGATTCCTGCGGGGAGGCTCAGAGGCAGAAGAGGGAGGCTCAATAGGAACGCTGTCCTTGATGAAAGTGGGCTCTCTGGAGCTAGAAGGCGCAGGAGCCCCGTGGGCCAGGAACCGTGCGTGCAGGGCCGCAGGGCTTCCCCTGACCCGAGGCTCCTCGGCGGCAGGGGCTAGTCCTCGCTGTCTCCCGACAGCCAACGTTCAGGGCGGTTTGCAAAAACACATGCACTTCGCGGAAGGCTGCCTCCGCAATTCCGCCTCCCGCCGGGCGTCCTAGGCGATGCTTGGCACTCGGGCCTGCCCGGAGGTCAAACAGAAAAGACAAAAGGGCACTGGGGCCGCAGCAGCCGGCGGTAATATCCACTAGTCACGACCCTGGCAGAGGAAATCCAAGAGGCCAAGTTGAGGACGAGAGCTCCTAGGAGGACTGCTGGCAGGCCAGCCTGAAGGAGTGGAAAGGCCAAGGTGGAGGTGTCCGCGTCCTGGGTCCTGCGGGGGTGTCCGGGG
>NW_005371541.1:1624011-1624716 GCF_000412655.1 Myotis brandtii
AGCCCAGCACCGGGCTAGGAGGCGGCTGAGGCGCGTTCCCATGCACCACGACTAGCGCCCTCGCTCCCACGCGCAGCAAAGTTTTCCGGGGAGGAACCGGGCTCCCGGGTCCCCGCCCCCAGTTCCAGGTCCCCAGGGGTGACCCGGCCTCGGAGATGGTGGCTCCCAGTGGGGGACTGGGGAGAGGGCGGCTTGGAACGCGGCGTAAACAGCGCTGCCAGTCGGTGCTTCTGCTGCAGCCTTTGCCACGCGATCCTAAGGGGGCTGCTCGGGGTTTGCAGCACAGCAAGACAGAGAGAGGATGATTTTTTAAAAAAATGTTTTAAATCCTACCGAAATAGATCTGCCTGCGCTCACAGACACGCACACGTGTATTTTGGGGAGCTTAAAAGTTCAGAGTTTTTGCAAGTGGGAAAACGGTGGTTTTCCACCTTCTATCCAGCCTTCCCATGTCTGAAACACCCCCTTCCATTTAACCCTTTCCTTATAATCACACACTTGACAATACCATGCTCAGTTGATGTCTTGAATATATAATATGCTCACAAAACTCTAAGGGCTTGAGTATGTGTGTGATTTTAATTAGGAGGGAAAAAAATAAATTCCTAGCAAGCACCTTGTACCGGAAGGAAGTTACGGATATTTTCCCCCACTATGTCTTGGAAGAGAATTTCCTGGTTTCTTTTTGTCTTTCTAATGTGATGT
>NW_005371541.1:1624745-1625263 GCF_000412655.1 Myotis brandtii
CCTAATGCCAATTTCACAGTGTGATAATTATTTGTATAATTATCTGTCAACCCATTTGAAAGAAATAGGATCTGTCCAATTTTCCTTTTTATGTCCAACATTTAGCAATAGGCTGAACACATAGTAGGAACTCTGAAACTGACTGATTTCTTTAACACAATAATATACTCAATCTGAAGTTTCTCCATTATCCCCATTAACATTTTTCCTACTTAAGTTTTTCAAAATGTCTTCTCCCCTTGGTCCTCCTCTACCCGACTCCAGGCCCTTCCTCACGCCTTCACTGCACTATATAGTCTGTGTCTATGTAAAATGTCTTTTCATAATAGCTACCTCTACCTATGTCATTTTGCCTGCCCTCGAAAACTTTTAAGGGCATTTTGAGGACATTTCCAAAGACAAGGTACTCTTAGGATACTCATTTTAATGCCATAGATTTACATTGCTTGATTCTTTTAAAGAATTCCAGACATTTATTAACTCTTATTTATCCTTCTAGATTTTAGCTTAAAGTTCTT
>NW_005371541.1:1625548-1629664 GCF_000412655.1 Myotis brandtii
GTGCACTGACCACCAGGGGGCAGATGCTCAATGCAGAGCTGCCCCCTGGTGGTCAGTGCGCTCCCGCAGGGGGAGCGCTGCTCAGCCAGAAGCCCTGAGCTGGGCTCATGGCTGGCGAGTGCAGCCGTGGTGGCAGGAGCCTCTGCTGCCTCCACAGCAGCACTAAGGAAGTCTGACTGTAGAGCTTAGCCTGCTCCCCGTGTCAGACATCCCAAGAGGGCTCCCAGACTGCAAGAGGGTGCAGGCCGGGCTGAGCCCCCCCGCCACTAGTGCACAAATATTGTGCACCGGGCCTTTAGTTCACAAATAATGCTATGTGATCGTTACACAAGGCAAGTCATAGACATAAGTTCAAGTTCGATTCTTTCTCTGGCTCACTTTCCATTCTGTGTACAATGGAGAAAAGAGCTGAAAGTAGCATTCAGAGCAACAGGCCTACAGAAACATATAGTTTAACTTGATGCAAATTTAAATAAGAAGGTATGTCCAATGGATTTTATTAAGAAAAAAAGAGGAAGATTGCAACTAATCCATGAGAGACATGGCACATTAATTTCTGTGTTATCAACTTTTCAGATAATAAAGGGAAATTCATACATGAGTGACCAGATTTCTCATTTTTACAAATAGTTTATATTGTTTCTTCAGTATTATTGCAATGTGTTTTTAGAGGCCTTACCTTGCTTCACTACCATTAAGTTCTAGGTCTTCATTCTATGTTGCTCCCAAATGAGTTCTGAGTTTCTCTTTGACTCTGCTCCCCCCTCCTGAAGGAAGCCCTTTGTGGTGCCTCTTGTCACCACATGAGGTCTCCATAAATCCTGACCTGGATTAACCAGAAGTGGAATCCACTAGAGTCAACATTCACATCTCCTATTACGTTGAGAAAAAAAACAAAAAAAAACCAAACAGTTACTAAAGTAATTTAGAAAACAATTTAGACACTTAAAAACCTATACAGTTTTAAAAAATACAGAGCAACACATTTTCTCTATTTGCATTTTCTTTGGAAAAATGAGTTTGTGAAATTGGGATATAAGGGGGAAAGGAAAAGAGAAGAGAATTACTAAAAAAGGTAAATATGAGTTAAAACAAAGGTAAATAACAGTATTAGTATCAAATTCATGAAACTTACAGAATAATTTTGTTGATTTAACTGCTTTCATGCTATGATCTTGCACTGTTGCAAACGATGTTCATGTTAATTATAATTTTTTTCATAATATCTCTGTATTGAAAATACAGATATGGAACCCTCAGAGCATTAAAGATTAAAGTTGAACCAAAATTTGTTTCACTCTTAAGTGCCAAGCCATTGGATAGGGTTAAGACCACAGTGTAGTTCTAGAAGGTTGCTATTTTATTTGAGTTCAGGTGAGAGTGTTGGTCTTCGGCCAGGTCTGATTCAATGCAGAGCTGAAATCAGAATCTGAGTTCTCTGATCTCAAATCCCAATTGGTTCTCCTACAATCAACCCTATTATAGAACCTCTGGAACTCACAGGGGTCAAGATATCTGTACTTGGTCAGAAATGGCTCCTTGGGCAGAAGATATATTGCTATAAATGTCTATGGTCATCTAAAGGGAGCAGTGGAGAGAGAATATCCACAGCACCAGCGCCCCAAGGATACTGAAACCCAACCAGCTTCTGCAACTGGCTTAAATGTTGAGATGATTCTCGAGGGCAGTGGTTCTCAGACTGTGGGCCCTGGACCTGCAGCCTCAGAAACACCAGGAATTGTAATTAGAAATGCAAATTTTCAGGCCCCACCTCAGAGCCACATAATCAGAAAGTCAGGGGGTGGAGACCAGAAATCTGAGTTCTAACAAGTCCTCCAAGCGGTTTTAATACTCACTGAAGTCTGAGAGCCACGGCTCTCTGGGAGCTTCTCTGAGGTTGTACCTGAGCCTGTACTGAGAATCAAGCCGGGAATGTACCATAGATAGCACCTGCTGAACTGCCTGGCTTCAGTTCACTACCATTAAACAATGGCACTCTTCAGATAACCTCTAGGGGGCACCAAAATATTTTCATGTACAGCCCCACAGAGGCAACCAGAGCTTAGGCTCCTATTCCAAAACCATGACCTTGAGAGGTGGAAAGAGTCTCCATCTCAGCAAGCTGCACCAAATATTATTTCTCAGCCAGTTAAAACATTTATTATACTTGTTTTCCCCCAGTTTAATATTTCCTATAAATGGGAATAATGATACTTTTCATGATTATTGTGAAGATGAAGATGCTATCTCTCCAGTTTACATGATGCATACAGTAAATATGAGTGTTTTCCCAGAGCTGGTCTAGTTTCTGGTTTGATTTAAAAGTGATATACTCAAGACCTATTTTGTAAAGTGAAATTCCACACTATAGCAACTCCCCTAATAGCTTTCCTGACAAAAATGCCAACTTCATCTTTATCAACGAAATCTGATTATCCATATGGTACCATAGATCTGTTAATATGTAACATATCAATAGGTACCCTGCTGTGTAAAATTGTTCATCAGCCATATTTTAAAGGTTTAAAAGATGCTCAATGTGCTCCATTTGCAACTGTAATATTTCTGCTATGTAGTGGGAATTTATTTGTGAGATGATGAGAGGCAAAGGATGTTAGAATAGCAAAAAACGTTTTTATGAATTAACCTTTAATGGTAACAAGATGTGAATAAAATTAAACTTGTTAAATAAGAAAAGATGGTATCTCTCAAATTAACAGCAGTGTCTGGCAGAGAGCTAGGTGCTCATTAAATAAAGGGCAATATTGTTATTTTTATCATTACTGCTACTAACAAATGAACATTTTAAAATTAGCTATATGCAATGTGAGTCTAGATTAGATATTTCCATTAACTGCTACTATGACAAGTAGCTTCTTTTTTCTTTTTTTTTATATATGTTTTTATTGATTTCAGAGAGGAAGGGAGAGAGAGTGGAAACATCAATGATGAGAGAGAATTATTGATCGGCTGCCTCCTGCACACCCCCTATTGGGGATCGAGCCTGCAACTCGGGTATGTGCCCTTGACTAGAATTGAACCTGGGACCCTACAGTCCGCAGACCAACGCTCCATCCACTGAGCCAAACCAGCTAGGGCACAAGTAGCTTTTTGTAGGAAGGCCTGGCGAACCCTGGGAAGGGTGGGGCTGAGGCTATACTTGAAGAATAGAAGATCAAGCCCTTCCCAGGCCTTCAGGATTCCATTAACAAAAGAGTGGACATGGATAAGATTGGCTTCATAATAATGATGTCCCACATTACTCTTTGGAAGGGTTGAAGCTGGGTTTCCATTGCCAAACAATAACTTGTTGGGTTTAGTGAAACTAACATGAAAAGTGTGGCCCTAGCCAGTTTGGCTCAGTGGATAGAGCATTGGCCTGCGGACCAAAGGGTTCCAGGTTGATTCCTGTCAAAGTTATGTAACTCAGTTGCAGGCTCCTCCCCGGTCTGGACCTTGGTCAAGGTGCAGGCAGGAGGCAACCAATCGATGTCTTTCTTTCACATTAATATTTCTCTCTGTCTTTCCCTCTCTCTTCCACTGTCTCTAAAAATTAATGGAAAAATATCCTCGGGTGAGGATTAAAAAAAAGAAAAGAAAAGTGTGAAACCTTGCCCTGCTATGAACCAGGAAGTCATGGTTGATTCCTGGTCAGGGCACATGCCCAGGTTGCAGGCTCTATCCCCAGTAGGGAGCGTGTAGGAGGCAGCTGATCAATGATTCTCACTGATGTTTCTCTCTCTCTCTCTCCCTCTCCCTTCCTCTCTGAAATCAATAAAAAGGTATATATTTTTTAAAAGTGTGAAATCTGACTGTATTGCTAAGTGGAATTCTTGGGAAGCTATGAAAATCACTTAGATTTTTCTGGCCTCAGTTTTTTTCATGTCTGCAATTTTGGGATAGACCAGTTGAACCATAAATCCTCCCCAGTTCTCAGTAATAATATAACTATAGTTAATAAATAATGTCTGTGTTCCAAACACTGGACAATCACTTTTTAAAAATATATATATTTTATTGGTTTTTTTACAGAGAGGAAGGGAGAGGGATAGAGAGTTAGAAACATCGATGAGAGAGAAACATCGATCAGCTGCCTCCTGCACACTCCCTACTGGG
>NW_005371541.1:1630533-1638497 GCF_000412655.1 Myotis brandtii
AGAGAGAGAGAGAGAAAAAAAAAAACACATCAGTCATTTGCCTCTTGTACATGTCCTGACTGGGTATTGAGCCTAGAACCTGGGTATGTGCTCTGACTGGGAAGCGAACCTCATACAAAGAGTCACATTAGTGGCTTAGCCCAAGAGGTGGCAAACATTCTCTGAAAAGGACCAGATAAGTGTTTTAGGCTTTGCAGGCCTATAGTCAAAATCAAGAATATTATGTATACACGTAATATAATAAATAAAGAAAACACATTTCCACAAATGTTTTCCTGTTGTAATTAAAAACATAACAATTCATTACAATTTACTGCAGAATTACAGATCTAGTAATGAAAATTGTGGAATTCTTTTTGAGGGGGTACCATTTTATTTAATTGGCCCCAAGTGTTTCCTATCATCAAATCATTTGCTAAGTTTAATATGTAAAAACCATTTTTCGCTCACTGGTAATACACAAACACATGGCAATGCCAATTTGGCCTTAGTCCAAAGTGGTGGTTATTCATGCATGAGGTCACAGTTTCCTAAAGGGTTGTGCTAAAATTCGAAAGGATGTTGTAAAGAGCTCTGACCTCCAAAGTGGCATACCTGTGACAAGCAGTGAATGTCTTCCTCAGAATTATCTACCACTCTATTTCTTTTTAAACTTTTTTATTATTATTACTGATTTTAGAGAGAGAGAGAGAGAGAGAGAAAAAAAACACATCAGTCATTTGCCTCTTGTACATGTCCTGACTGGGTATTGAGCCCAGAACCTGGGTATGTGCTCTGACTGGGAAGCGAACCTATGACCCTAGGGTGCATGGGATGATGCTCCAACCAACTGAGTCACACTGACCAGGGCTACCACTCTGTTTCTTTAACTTAAAAATGCAATTGTGAAAGAGCATATAGAGAAAATTCAATTTCACTTCAACTTAATATAAAATAAGTTAGTACAAGGTAACATCCATTTCTTGCATGTGCTTTCTGTAGAACCATGCATAAAATGAAGATGATAATAACATTTATTATTTCCTGTATGCAGGTATTATTCCAAGTGTTTTGTTTATTTCCTCATTTAATCCTCCTTGAAAACTGTATCATCTTACAGACGATGAAGTTGAGGGACAAAATGTTGAGTAAGTTGCCTACATTAATTTAGGGATGAGGTAAATAAAGCCAAGAAAGGTTGAAAAACATGTCCAAGGTCACTCAGCTAGGAAAGGCTAGAGCCAAGATCATAATCCAACCAGCCAGGGTCCAAAGAACTAGACCTTTCAGTAGTTCATGAAGGGAGTTTATCATAATGAAATTAAAACTATGTATGTGAACTTATATAAACTGTAAAATAATATATTAATGTTCCTATTTGCATTATGATTATTATTTTTAGTTGAGGATGATGAATGCAAAATACAATATTAAAACATTTAATAGAGAATTACTGGAGTGAATATAATCTGACTTGAGTCAACCCTTTCATCTCCCGTCCATATTAATAGGATTACCTCATTTCTTTTCTATGACTAAGATACATTCTCCTTAGTTACTTTAGACAAAAAGGAATATTTTCCCACCAAAACACTGTATAAATTCCACAATAAGTCCATGTAAATTGAGGGCAAAAACATTACAAAAAGAAGAATCTGTAAGTATAAACAAAGAATAATTTTTGAACAAATATAATGTCTAAAAACCTAGAAATATTACTTTAGGTCTTGCTAACTAGTGGTATCTTCTTTTGTAAGAAATAGCAACTCATAAAGCTGTGTTCTTACTAGTGAGCATAACACAGTGAAAAATATTCCCATGTATGATTTCCTAAGCAATATGATGAAAAATAAAATGTGAATTCTAATGTCATTCAAAAAAAGTATATCAAAGTGAAGTAAGTTCCAAAAACTTGTTCGTTCATTCCAAATTGCTTTATTTTGTGTTTAAAGTAGGTACAATAACTGTAAATCCATTCAGGATCATGGTCATAATTCTTTTTTTGCATGTGTATGTGTGCATGTACACATATGTGCATGTGTTTCATTTATATGTTCCTCTTCCTTGGTGCTTTTGTGGGGATCTTATTAATTTTAATTTGTCTTCTATAACCTATCATATGTGGAAAATAAGGGACTGTGTAATATCCAACCTCAAAGGAGTTGTATAGATTAAATAAGTTATTATATAAAGCACTTGGAGACTTCCAGTTCTGGAACAAGATGGTATAGGCTCACATAGCCCCACGCCTCCCCGCTGAGGACAACTTAATGCCCTGGAAAATAATTTCACAGCCAATGATAAAAGGGCTCAGAGAGCTGGAAAGAAGAATGTGGATCAGCAATGGAGCTCAGGACCTGAGGAATGACAACACTGCAGTTTCCTAGGTTTTCTTTCTATCTCACATAGTGGTGGGAAAGGGAAAGCTTAAGAGAGACCTCCTGGAGAGCCCCAAGACCTGTTCATACCTAGGGCACCAGCTGGCTGAGATCCAGCTGAAGAGCATCTTTTAAGTCCCCATGGACCAACCTAACCACAGTTTCATAAATCATTGAGACACTTACTATTCAGGCAAAGTGATCCACCCTGCCCTCCACTCAGTGGTATGAGACCCATGCTCAGAATCTTCTGGCTCTCCTCCCCACACTGGCAGAAGATGACCCAGGATATTAAGTTAGCACCAGTAGGAATTGAGCAGCATCAAGACAGTGAAACAGGTCAGAATTGCACCGAAAAGGTTATGAAAACTTAACTGTCACTGGTACTAGAGCCCACAGAATTAGGCCAGAACCTATGTGCTAAATGCAAACATGGTGCCTACAAGCTAAAATAGAAGGTTTAAACAGTCTAAAGAGCCTCCTAGCCACAACCAACACAATGTCCAGGATACATTAGGAAAGTCATTCATCCTACCAAGAACAGGAAAAAAAACCACAACTGGAATGATAAAAGATAATTAACTGATGCCATTCAGATGGTGGAGGGGATGTTAAGACATTCTCAGATGAAGAGAATTTGCCTTGGCAACAGACCTACTCTAATAGAACAGCTAAAAGAAGTTCTCTAAGACAAAAGGAAATGATAAAAGAAGGAATACCTGGTAGGAAGAAAAAATAATGGAAAGAGTAAAATTATAGGTAAAGAAAATATATTGTTCTTTTCTTTTATGCTTTCTAACTTATGTTTGATGGTTTTAGAAAAATTATAAGACTGTGATAGTTGATTGTAAATGCATGTAAATATTGAAAATAATTATAAACAGTTGAAAGTATTTCCATTTCCACATTAAGGGATTATTTGATTTAGTTCAAATGTATATTGGATCATATTAAGTGCTTGGTACTGGTCTACATGCCAGAGACACATGGATCTTCCTGTTGGGGAGTTTGTTGACTAGTGGGTAAGCAATATAAAAATAAGATATTACAAATCACTTTCATGCTGTGATCAGAAAAATATGTACAGCTGTGTGAGAGAAACTAGAAAGATAATACTATCCTGTGAGAGCAGGGAAGACTCAAGGACTGCAAAACTATAAGGAAAGTTTGAAGAATTGAAAGGAGTCTTCCTGGTATACAACTTGAATAAATACCAATTCAAATGACATAAAACCATGACCTAAATGCCATAGCCCATATGAAAATACATTATCTCACGTAACAATAAACCCAGAGGCAGAATCAGGTACTGTATGTGTATGTAAACAACATTCTGAAAAACTTATACAAACTTATACAAAAACTTATACCCTTAATAATAATGTTTATTTCTCACTCATGCTTCCTGCCCATTCTTGGTCAGTTGCACTCCATTCCAGGTCATCTTCACTGTTTTTCCACATCATCTTCACCCCAGGAACCAAACCCCCTGGGCATCCTGTTCCTAAACATTTGTGATCATCATAGTGGAGTGAAAGATAATATAGAGATCCTCCCTCTGGCTCTTGAACATGACATCATGTGGCAAACATGACTTCTTGTATTTCATTGGCCACATGAAATCACATGTCAACCTATCTACCTATCCATCCATCCATCCATCCATCCATCCATCCATCCGAAAAGATTTATTATAAGGAATTGGCTGACATAATTATGAAGGCTGACAGGTCCCAAGATCTGCTGTCTACAAGCTAAAAACCCAAGAGAGCTGATAGTGTGTGTTCCAATGTAAAGGCCAACAGACTTGGGATCCCAAAAGAGCAGATGTTTCAGTTCAAGTCTGAAGGCAGGAAAAAGCAAAGAAACAAACAAACAAACAAACAATATTCCAGCTTGAAGCAGTAAGACAGTAGGAATTGCCACTTGCTCAGGAGAGGGTCAGTCTTTGTTCTATCCAGACCTTCAACTGATTGGATGAGGTCCATCCACATTAGAGAGGATAATCTGCCTTACTCTGTCAATTTAATTATTAAACTCATCTAAAGTCATCCTAATAGAAACATCAGGATAATGTTTGACCAAATATCTGAACACCTCCTGTCCCTGTCAAGTTGACACATAAACTATAACATTCCCCAAAGTATTTATATTTAATTGATTCAGGGTGTGCTGGGCATCAACATTTTTTAAAGCTCCCACGTGATATAATGTGCAGCCAACATTAGGAATCAATGTACACAAGGGTGGTCCTCCTTATAGAGGATTGGGAAAAGTGGGAGGACTCATGCTGGGGTTTTCTATGTTAAGTAAATAGGGTCTTTATTTTCCCCTCAACGTTTTGACAGTATTAGTATTTGCTACTTTAAAAGTCAGTAAAATATGTGTGTGTGTATGGGGTGGGGGTGGGGGGGAGGACGACAAACCCTATGTCTTTCTTCAATTTGGAGTCCATGGGAAGAGAGAAAAATAGATTATGGGGAAAATCTATAAACCAATATGCCATTAATAACAAAAGGAGCCACATGCAATATCAAATAAATGGTATTATATATGACTAGAGGCCCAGTGCACGAATTCATGCATGGGTGGTGTCCCTTGGCCTGGCCGGCGATCGAGGACTATTCCAAGGGGCTGGCCAGCAGGAGGGAGAAGGGGCCACTGGAGGTTGGCTGTGGGAGCACACTGACCACCAGGGGGCAGCTCCTGCATTGAGCATCTGCCCCCTGGTGATCAGTGCACTTCATAGCAACTGGTCCACTGGTCATTCCAGTCGTCCAGTCATTTGGTGGTAAAGGTCGCTTAGGTTTTTATATATATATAGATTATATATATATTTCTGACACGTACATATGATATTTTGGTATTTTGATGCTTATACTTTTTGCGTAAGTCAGTAGCTTTTTATTAATTTATAATGAAAATATTTCATGTAATTATCTGCTTGGTATCCCTATAAACATAATCTAATATTATTAAAATTTACACAGATAAGAAATATGACAAAATAAATATTTTATTTTCCTTCAACTATTATATAAATATATCTATCTATATCTATATCTATATCTATATCTATCTATCTATCTATCTATCTATCTATCTATACACAAGGGTAATATGCAAAGTGTCCCCTCGGGAGTTCTACCAGGAGTTTGATCGCTCGCTATGATGTGTGCTGACCACCAGGGGCGGTGTGAAATGAAGGAAGGCCCCGGCCAGCACCTGGCAGCTGGGGAAGGAAGGCCCTGGCCAGCAGACAGACGGAAGGTCCTGGATGGGAGCTGGAAGGCCCTGATTGTCCCTGATCGCGAGGCAAGCCTAGGGACCCTACCCATGCACCAATTTCATGCACTGGACCTCTAGTTTATTTTTATTTATGGCTGTAGATTAAAACTTATTAACCCTATCTACTCAGGTAATGAAAGTGAAGAGGTACTCATAGTTTATAAAAAAACCTTTTTTAAAAAAAAACAACAACTCCCTTTTAAATCACATATTAGATGGATTCATAAATTGAAACCTGCTTAATTGGCCATTAAAAGCTGTAGGACAATGTTGTCTCTCTGTATTTTAAGAATTAAGTCCCAGCTGTTTTGAGAAAGCAACCAGAAGATTGAGAGAAAGTGCCAAGTATCCTGGGGAGAGATGGGAAGTAAAACGCCACATTAACTTCCATTGTTCCCAAGTCATTGCACACTGGTCGTCACTGTAAATACTGTAAGTGGATTGCCTATTTAAAAGGTAACCTGCTTCTCACAAGGAAAGGTATCCCATTTCATCATAGGGACAACACACTTCAAAAATAAACAAGATAATATTCTTGATTCATAATGTATCCTCAAGCAGTTTAACCATTAAATGTTTAACCATGTAGGCTGGAAAATGCTTTATTTTAATTACAGAAGCCAACATGTTTACTGCCCCTATAACCATAAGGAAAGTCTACATTATAATGTAATAAACAATTTCCATCCCTGAATGGTTCATAACAAAAAAAGTTATCTCTCACTCACCTTCCTGTGCATTGGGGGTTGGCTCTGAGCTTTGCTTCATGCTACTCTCTCTGGACTAAGGCTAATGGAGCAGCCACTATCTCAGACCTGGCTAGTCATTGAGCCTTACACCACAATGAAAAGCTCTATCCTGAAAATGACATCCTTCTTGCATCATAACCTACTGGCCAGATTCAGTCACATAATTCACTCAAAAAGTGGGAGAGGATGTACAGTCCTCCACATGCCCAGGAGGCTGAAAGCTGGAAATATTTGATGAACAACATTACAAACTATCACTTTCTATCCTTCAGGTTACCAGATATTCAACTCACTCTACCTCCCACAGGCAACATATACTCGACCCTGAAAGAAGTCAGTCCCAAAGTCCCATTTTTCCATGGCATCAAGTTCAAAGCCCGGCTCTCTGGGTACAATGCAGTAGACTCCATATCAAATCTGAGGGTGATTTCTCTTGCTGCAGACACTCTTGAACAAAGGAGTTATTTTTCCAGGCTCTCTACACAGTAGCAGAACAGGGACAGTGTAACTGCACTAAACACTCCCAATGTGTTAATAAGAAGAATAAAAGATACGTGGCGGGCACTAACCTGATCCACAGCTATCATGAAATCCCACTAAGCAGAGATGCCAGGATCTTCTCTCTTGGGGGGTGAGAATGGAATACAATGTTTCCTTAATTAGACCCCGATTTTGCTCCCTTGCAGGGGAGTCTCAAGTCCATTATTTTTCTCCATGATCCTTGGCTCTGCTGTATTTGCCATCTGCAGTGGGCATTATATTGGAACATGTCTTCCTTGTGGGCTCATAGCATTTGCACTCTGCTATGTGCCTACTAAAATGGCAGAACCGAGTGTCATTTTAAACCTTTAACAGTCTTGGACATTTACGATTTGGGCTTATATTTTCTCTAGTTGTACAATTTTTTTACTAATGTTCTAGGGGTTTCTTTTTTTTTATCTATAGGGTGTCCCAAAAAATGTATACACACTTTGAACAATTATCAATTCAGTGTTTACTAACATACAGTCTATTTTCAAAAAATTTAAAAGGACCTACAGAAATGTGTGTGTGTGTGTGTGTGTGTATATATCTTTTTTTTTGTCAATGCCTGTTTTCAAACTGATAGCCATTCTGATCCCAGCACTGCTAATAACATGAAGCAATGGAATTGCAAACATTAAAAATCATTTCATTCTGTATTTGTGGGCCCTCAATTCCTCAACTGTTGCTGGTTTTCTAACATAAACTTTATCTTTTACTAGTGGCCTGGTGCACGAATTCATGCACATTGAAAGGAAATTAATTAGAAGAAATATTTTAATATTGCTATTTGCCCTATCTCTATAATATAAGTGTCAACCAAATTCACTATCAACAATGACAGATTGAAACACACACATGAGATTGGTGCCAGTGAGAGCTTTATATGTATCGTGCATGTGTGAGTCAGCTTAGCCTTTTATATACAGTGGGGCCTTGACTTACGAGTGTCCCGACTAACGAGTTTTTCGAGATACGAGCTGTCTCTCGGCCGATTTTTTGCTTTGAGTTGCGAGCTAAAATTCGGGTTACGAGCCAGCTTCAGATA
>NW_005371541.1:1639087-1640133 GCF_000412655.1 Myotis brandtii
ATGTTTGCACCTGGCTATAAAGTAAGTCATGTTCCTGGACTGAAGAAACTTCAAGGAGGCTAGTTGTCACTTGGGAGAGGAAGCTGGGCGTTGCTATGTGACGTCATTATTAGGACAATCAGACACTTAGAATATTAGCCTTTTATATATATAGACTAGAGGCCCAGTGCACAAAATTCATGCAGGGAGGGGGTCCCCTCAGCCCAGCCTGCACCCTCCAATCCAGGACCCCTTGGGGGATGTCCGACTGTCAGTTTAGGCCCGATCCCAGGGATCGAACATAAACTGGCAGTTGGACATCCCTCTCACAATCCTGGACCGCTGGCTCCTAATCGCTCACCTGCCTGCCTGCCTGGTCACCCCTAACTGCCCCACCCCCGCCAGCCTGATCACCCCTCACTGTCTCTGTGTGTCGGCCTGGTCGCCCCCAACTGCCCCCCTCTGTTTCCCCTCTGCTCCCCCCGCCAGCCTGGTCACCCCCAACTGCCCCCCCTGCTGGCACGGTAGCCCCCAACTGTCCTCCCCTGAGGGCCTGGTTGCCCCTCATGGCCCCCGCCCCCCCGCCAGCCTGGTCACCCCACACAACCTGTTTGTTCAGTTGTTTGGTTGTCCCTCACTAACCGCCCTGCCGACCTGGTTGCCCCATGCAGCATGCTTGTTTAGTCTTTGGTCGTCCCTCATTAACCTTCCTGCTGGCCTGGTTGTAGGCAGCCATCTTGTGAGGGTATGAGGGTTAATTTGCATGTTACCTCTTTATTATATAGGACTAGAGGCCCGGTGCACAAAAATTTGTGCACTCGGGGGAGGGGAGGGGGGGGTCCCTCAGCCCGGCCTGTGCCCTCTCGCAGTCTGGGACCCCTCAGGAGATAACGACCTGCTGGCTTAGGCCTGCTCCTGGGTGGCAGAGGGCAGGCCCAATCCCTAGGTGCAGCCCCTGGTCGGGCTCAGAGCAGGGCCGATTGGGGAGTTGGGGCGCCGCCCCCTGTCATGCACAAAGCAGGGCGTATCGGGAGGTTGCGATGCCACCCCTAGTCACGCTCAGGGTA
>NW_005371541.1:1640846-1653073 GCF_000412655.1 Myotis brandtii
TTTTTTTATTTTATTCTGGGCCAGCTTTAGCTCTGGCTCTAGCTCTGAGGCTTCGTATCTGGTTTGTTTGCCGTTCTATAATCGAAACAATGTATAACTTCAGCTCTGAGATCCCGGCAGGCTAAAAGCTGGTTTCCGGGGGTTTTGTTTAGCTACTACATTTGCAACATAGTACATAGTTGCTTAGAGTTGCAACTCAGAGGCCAAGTTAGGCGTTCCGTTGGAGTCTGCAGTCACTGGAGCAAGGAAGCCTCCCTGCTCGCTTCCAGCTGCCTGGCTGCTGGCCGCCATCTTGGCTGACAGTTAATTTGCATAAGGATATGCTGATTAGCCAATGGGAAGGGTAGCGTCGTACGCCAATTACCATGTTTCTCTTTTATTAGTGTAGATGTGTTCCCATAAAAAAGTCCAGTGGATACATTTTCTTTGCTCAAAGCTTGATCTGGCTTCACCCTTTATTTCAAATCAGTTAAACCTGAAAGTTGTGAAAATTAAGTGAATTATCAGCAGTTAAAGTATGTATACATGTTTTGGGAACCCCTTTTATGTCAACACTAGAGGCCCAGTGCATGGGTTCATGCACCGGTGGGGTCCCTTGGCCTGGTCTGCAGGGGTCAAGCCAAAACCGGCTCTCTGACATCCCCGAGGGGTCCCAGATTGGGAGAGGGCGCAGGCCAGCTAGGCCAAGGGACCCCACTGGTGCAAGATTGGAGCTGGGGAGGGGCTGCGGAAGGCGTGTCCAGCCCATCTTGCCCAGTTACGATTGGCTGGACCCCAGCAGCAAACTAACCTACCAGTTAGAGCATCTGTTCCCTGGTGGTCAGTGCGCGTCACAGTGACTGGTTCAAAGAACAGTTGGATATTTAGCATATTAGGCTTTTATAATATAGGATGTGTTGATAGCTGCCTACACTTCTTTGCTAGATAGATGTTTAGCTTGGCTCTATTGTTTTGCTTCCTCACTCTCATGACTCTTTTTCTCAACACAATTATGAGTATCAAGCTTGGGTATTGCAGGACTAGAAGACTCACATTTGGCCTGTCTTCACTGATTCATTTTGTACAATTATAAAATGGATACCATCACAATCCATATGCAAATTTTTAACAATAAGCATGACCAGGCCAGCTCAGCATAAGACAACAAATGGATGTGTATAAATATTTAAGAAGTATAAATAAATGAACAAGCTGATACATAAATACACCAATTCTCATATATTGACCTCGACATTAAATCAGAAAAATTGGAAATCATGTATAAAATTGTGCTTTTGGTTTTTATTTGATTGAAAGAAGGAAAAATACCAAAGACTACTGCATTATTATTATGGATTATGTTTGAGTGCTTTGTTGATGAGTTGGAAATGTTTATATTAGTGATAAAATATATAATTCATAAACTACTACATATTTAGAGATAAAAATTTTCCCATAACTAATGTTTTATGATAAAAATGTTTCACATAATTTGTTTTCACTGACAATAATGCCAAAGTAAATTACTTTATAAAATTTAGATAGTTTATTGTCTGTATAAAGTTCAACTTTGAAAAATTTTACTCTGCAGAGGCAGTAGTAACTGAAATTATCAACAAATTTTGTAAAGTAATATTTAAATTTAGAAATAAACTATGGATTTTATATATCATGTTCAAACAATGTAAAAGGGTCCCATAGGTAAATTATCAGATCATAAAAAATATTTAAAATATATTATGTGATGAAATGCTATCACTTCTATTATACTCTTAGCATCTTTCTAATGTGATATTTAGATCCAATTGTATTACTTAACTAATGTTTTATGATAAAAATGTTTCACATAATTTGTTTTCACTGACAATAATGCCAAAGTAAATTACTTTATAAAATTTAGATAGTTTATTGTCTGTATAAAGTTCAACTTTGAAAAATTTTACTCTGCAGAGGCAGTAGTAACTGAAATTATCAACAAATTTTGTAAAGTAATATTTAAATTTAGAAATAAACTATGGATTTTATATATCATGTTCAAACAATGTAAAAGGGTCCCATAGGTAAATTATCAGATCATAAAAAATATTTAAAATATGTGATGAAATGCTATCACTTCTATTATACTCTTAGCATCTTTCTAATGTGATATTTAGATCCAATTGTATTACTTATTTAGCTTTTTGCAAGTTTTAAAATATTGAATGATATAAGGCAAACCAAAAAGAGCACTATTTGTTCTATTTTATCAAATTTATATTTCATTAAGCCTATATTTTAACCTTAAAGTGACACAAAATATAAGTAAATTTAAAAAGATTAAAATAATCTAATTATAAAGGAGCATAGTATTTAAATAGACTTTTTTCCTAAGAAAATACACTAGTTGAAAATTAAGCACATTAAAAGATGTTCACCATCATCAGTCATTAAGGAAAAGTAAATCCAAACCACCATGGCAAACCACATTATACACACTAAGATGGCTAGAATAAAAAGACAGATAATAACAAGTGTTGGCAAGAATATGAAGAAATTAGAACCTTTATATATAGCTTGTAGAAATTTAAAATGTTGCCACTGCTTTAAAAAAATAGTTTGGTAGTTGCCTAAAAAGTTAAAATAGGGTTATCATATGACCAGTAGTCAACTCCTAGATATATATCCAAGAGAACTGAAAACATATCTCCACACAAGAACTTGTACACAAATGTTCATAATAGCATTATGTATAACTAGAGGCCTGGTGCACAAATTCATGCACCAGTGGGGTCCCTCGGCCTGGCCTGCGGGATGGGGCCAAAACCAGCTCTCTGACATCCCCCGAGGGGTCCCGGATTGTGAGAGGGTGCAAGCCAGGTCGAAGGACCCCACCGGTGCATGATTGGGGCCAGGCACGGATGTGGGAGGTTGGCCAGATGGGGAGGGACCACGGGAGGGCTCCAGGACACGTCCGGCCCATCTCACTCAGTCTCGATCAGCTGGACCCCAGCAGCAAGCTAACCTACCGGTCGGAGTGTCTGCCTCCTGGTGGTCAGTGCATGTCATAGCGAGTGGTTGAGTGGCTGTAGCATATCATTAGCATATTATGCTTTGATTGGTTGAACAGACAACCGGATGACTGGACACTTACCATATTAGGCTTTTATTATATAGGATAGCCCCAAAGTTGAAACAACCCAAATGTTCAACAATGGATGAATGGATAAATAAAATGTGGTATGTCCATACAATGGTAGTATATTAACAGGAATGATGCAACTTGAAAACATTATATTTATTGAAAAAAGGCCACATTTCTTCTTATATGAAATGTCCAGAAAAGATAAATCTATAGAGGCAGAAAATTGACTAGTGGTTTCCTCAGGTGGAGGGATGCTGATGGTCATGAGAGCAGGGAGATATAGGAGGTGAAGAGTAATTGGTAAGGAGTTTCTTTTCAAAAAATTATTGAATTATAAACTTTACAAATGTGAATGTATGTGAATTATAACCCTTTTTTCATCGATACTGCTATGTTACCTATTCCAATCACCATTTCAATTTGTACATTCTAAAGGACTAAAAATAAAACAATATTATTCAAAATTCACAAACTGTTAAATTTCATCCAAAAGCATAAGTCAAATAAAACAAAAAATACTGAAAATGACAATTATGTTTTCAAAGTTTTTTTCCTACAACATTTAAAAGTATATATTACATTAAAAAGAAAGATACACTGCTTTGCTATATAGGATGTATTTCAAAATAAAAATTTTAAATCAAAATGATTTAAGGCAAAATTGAAAGCAATTCTAGCAAATACAGGGGGGCAAAAGTAGGTTTACAGTTGTTCGTATGGAAAATAATATAATAATAAATTATAATACAAGAATAAACTATTTTGCATACTCACAACTGTAAAGTACTCACTACTTTTGCCCCACCCTATATAAGCATATATATGCTAGAGGCCCGGGGCATGAATTCATGCACCGGTGGGGTCCTTCAGCCTGGCCTCCTCCCTCTCACAGGGACCCCTCGGGGTTGTGGGACTGCAGGTTTTGGTGCGATTCTCACAGGGATGTAGTAGTGGGGCTGCTGCCACTTGGTAGTGTGCTGCTGTGGAGGCAGGAGAGGCTCGCACCACCGTAGCTGCATTTCCCAGCCCTGAGCCCAGCGTCTGGCACCTGTCAGTCAGCTGAGCAGCGCTCCCTGCTGGTCCTTTATTGAGCGTCTTCCCCCTGGTGGTCAGTGCATGTCATAGCAACCAGTCGACCAGTTGCTCGGTCACTTAGGCATATATATATATATATGATATGTATTTTTTAATATTGGGAAGTATTATTCACCTATGAAGAACTCAGCCATGTGAAACTAAGCATGGTTTACTCAATGTTATCATCTATGTTCCTCTACCAATATCTAGATTTATATAGTCACATGTTTTCTTCTAGGACATCCATTATATAAATATCTGACTGACAGTGCAGATTTCAGTAAATTCCAGACTTACAGTGCTATTTGCTATGTATAGTTGACACTAGTTCATTGCTTACTTGCACCCATTCTCCCTTAAACATTTCCTAAAGATAATCAGATATTCATTTGGGGTATTTTCCTCCCCCACACAGCCTATGGAAATGGAGAAAAAATGACCATCATCACAAGCTATAGGGACAGTCTCCTGTTACCTCACATAAAAGATCATTTTCCAATTCCATGGCCTCACAACGATTCAGAATTAATTTCAGACTCAGGCCTAGAATGTTAGGATAGAAGTTTTCTCTCTCCCATGGGTATAAACAGCTGTGATCTAATTACCTGAGTAATCCCTAACCAATTTGACAGCCAACCCTACAAACTCCATGGGCACCCTTCTTAAAATGAAGCTGACACTTTATCTTGCATGGCAGATAGGAAGACAAAATGAAAATGCACCACTGTTGCCCTGGCCAGTGTGGCTCATTTGGTTGGAGCACTGTCCCATACACCAAAAGGTGGTGGGTCCGATTCCCAGTCTAGACACATATCCAGGTTGTGGGTTTGATTCTCAGTTGGGGCATGTTTGAGTGGCAACCTATTGACGTTTCTCTCTCACATCAATGTTTCTCTCTCTCTCTCTCTCTCTCTCTCTCTCTATCTCTCCCTCTCCCTCTCCCTCTCCCTCTCCCTCTCTCTCTCTCTCCCTTCCTCTCTCTCCAATCAATAAAAAAATAATAAAATTGCACCATTGTCTTCATTACTGAGCCCTAATCAGCCAACCCAAGGAGTAGGCACATGAACCAACCAAGGCCAAAGATGTGATCTTCTTGGAATTTCAAATGACTGTAGTAACACAAAGAGTGAAAATGGTTGCCCCACATTTATCTGGGGAATGTGGCTTAAACACAGTTCAGTTAGGCTCCCCCCCCCGCCCCCCCAACAACTTTCCCCAAAGAGCTTTTGGCGAAGTTACCTATGATCACTAGTTGCTATATCCAGTGGTGAGTGCTCAGTCCTTATCTTAGCTAAACTCTCATGGTATTATGTATTGATCAGAGATGAAAATGCCCTTCTCAAAGATACACCTTTTACACATTGCTTTCAATTTTGCTTCTCTTCTATTGGCAATTCAGTGTCAGTATCCTTACTGTACTTCCTGACCTCTAAACCAGTGGTCTTTAAACTTTTTATCTGTTTACCTCTTGCCCATTTTGTTTTTTAGTTAACTAAATATTTTCATGGTAAGGTTAAATAGTTGCACAGTTATAAGTGCCAACATATTTTAAATACAATCATTTCCCATAAAACCATGACATCATATTTATAAATGTATCTAGTGAAATCATTCAACTGTAGTAGATTGATGCATAACTTTATCCATTTATATACATGAACACAGTTTTCTTTTGCAGTAGGAAATTATAAGCTAATAGAGGCCCGATGTACAAAATTTGTGCACGGGGGCGGTGGGGGGGGGGGGCCCTCAGCCTGGCCTGCTCCTCTCACAATCCGGGACCTTTTGGGGGATGTCTGACTGCCGGTTTAGGCCCAATCCTGCTGTGGATTGGGCCTAAACCAGCAGTCAGACATCTCTCTCACAATCCGGAATGGCTGGCTCCTAATTGCTCTCCTGCCTGCCTGATTGCCCCTAACCACTCTACCTGCCTGCCTGATCACCCCTAACCACCTCTGCCTGCCTGCCTGATCACCCCTAACCACTCGCCTGTCTGCCTGCCTAATCGCCCCTAACCATTGGCTTGCCTGCCTGATTGCCCCTAACCACTCACCTGCCTGCCTGATCACCCCTAACCACTCGCCTGTCTGCCTGATCACCCTTAACTGCCTCTGCCTGCCTGCCTCATTGCCCCTAACCACTCACCTGCCTGCCTGCCTGCCTGATAGCCTTGGTCTCTGGTTATTCTGGTTGTTCCACCATTTCAGTCTCTGGGCTTTTATTATATAGGATTCCTTTTTCTCCTTAGATGATTCCTTCTATTGTGTTCCCATCATAGAATTTTACCCTAGTGTCATTTTAAGCCATTATATTGTAAAATATACCTTTAGAAAAATTCCCCAGAGATGGACAACTTCATAATTTTTCACGATGCAGCTTCATGTACCCACCAGTTGGGAGACAACATTCACAGCAACGTGGAAGCCTCCCCTGTCCCATCACAACCTTTGTCTCCCTCTCCGATATAACCACTTGTATTTCTTTATGTGTTGTATGGAGCTTGCTTTCTTGTAGTTCATGAATCCACCAGGGAATATTATGTATTATTACTCTTCTCCATGCATATTCTCTTTTTCACTGTTATATGTATGCTCCCTAAGGAACTCCATTCACATAGCTGAGAATAGGAGAGCTTTCCTTATAAAAATGAAACTTAGTCCTTTGATCATCTTTCAGACTACATGCCCCCAAATTAAATGATTCATCATCCCAAATTACCTTTAATAATGTTTTAGGTAATAACTGTATTAAAGTCTCATCCAATTTTGTGGTGATAGAAGAATTGGAAACCATGTCATGATGTGTATAAAAATCTGTTCTCGGTCTTTAGATTCCAATTAGACATTCATGCTTTCACATTTTTCTTTGTTTGAAAACCAAAGTTATTAACCCCTGGGGTCAATGCAACATAGAAAGATTCACAATGTGTGAAAAGAGTATCATTTGTTCGTAAAGTGCATAAAGGTAAAATATTTTGAAAGGAAAGATGGGAAATAAGAACATCCAGGAGCTCAACTGAAAGGTCTCTGGTCAATTAATTCTAGCCATGATTACTTGTAACAATGTTGAGAACATGGAAATTGATTTCCCCCACACTCTCTCAGCCTGAATTCTTAGAAAGTTCCATGGATATTCCCAGGGTACACATAGGCCAGTTAGAAATCCCATTTATCGTTTCCAAAATTTTCTCTTGGACCATTTCTCTTTCTCATTATACTCACTTATCCAACCTCATGACAAACACACACACACACACACACACACACAAAGTGAGGTCTCCCATATTTATATCTCCAGCCCAGAGATCTCCCTTAACTCCAGATGGATATATACAACCTGCTATTTGATATCTCCATTTGGATGTCAAATAACATCTCACAATGAATACTTCAAAACCTGGAATTCTGATGCTCATTCCCAACCCAAACCCTACCCCCCTTTAGTTTCAGCAATGAGAAAATCCACCATTCAGTTTACTCAGCCTAAATATTTCTTGCTATTCCTTGAACACACCAGACTCACTTCTACTGCTGAGTCTTTGCATTGGTTTCCTGAGTATAGAACCCCCTTCACCCAGAGGCCTGCATACCCTGCTTCTTCTTTCCATTCTTTGCTCAAATATCACTGTATTTCCAATGCGTTCACTAACCATCTTCACTAAGGCAAGTCTCCTCTCACCTAGTTACTGCACACTCTCTTTTCTTGGCTTTATAGAGCACTTATCATTTGACAGGCTATACATTTTACTTACTTCTTCATCATATATCTTTTCCCACTAGAATGTAAGCTTCATGAAAGCTGGAATTCTGGTTTGTACAGTTTATTCTATAATCCCAGCACCCAGAGGACTGTCTTCGACATGGTAGCCACTTAAAAAATATTTACCAAATTTAAGAATGTATAAATTAATCATGTAACAGACATCCACAAAATAACTCAGGTTCTCTGCACCAAGCGTGTGGGATGACTTCAGGGTCAAGCCAAGCATGCTGCTGATGAAAAGATATGAGTAGTTAAACAGAAAGGGAACTTACATTACAAGAGCTACCTGCCAAAAAGAAAAAAAATGACCTATAGCAGCATAGGAAGACATGGACATCAAATCCATTTGAATTACTACTGACTGAGAAAAGGTTAATATTCATGGAACACTGACAGCAGGGTTTGTACTACTGCCTACTTCCCAGGGCACTACAGTGAACTTTTAGTATTACATGTGTAAATTCTTACACAATGACTTTAAGATCTTCTAACATTTATTAGTAACATCTCATATTTGAGCAACCCAATCAGAAAAGGTTAACTGGTAACAATGTTGAAATATATTTATCTCTATTTTTTTTTCAAATTTAAGGGTTAATTCTGGCTTTCTAAATATGCGCAATGATGCAAAGTATCACAGGAAAGAACACAGTGCCAAAGATGCAATTTCTATCCTTCAATTTGAAAAAGAACTGGCATACAAATTTCTTTTGAATGTGAAAATCAGACTGTCTGAAATTTTACCTAGAGTAAGAGCCCTTCAGAAAAGTTACCTTCTTGCATTGCAAACTTTCACTTCATTCCTCGTGTCAACTAAACAGGCATTTGAATATTTGATTAGCAAGGGAACTTGATATACGTTGGAATCAATGTTTTCTTCGATTGTGCAGTTACTTGGTGCAGACTCTGAAGCACTGGAATGTTTCTGTGTGTGTGTTTGGATCGTGGTGACAGCCTTCTTTTATCTGGTTTCAGCGGTGCATTACAGGGCTTGGACTTAATAAAGGATGAACTCTCTTCCCATCAAGATGCAGCCATAGAATCAATGTACAAGTGGTGACTCACTCCCATAAGTGGAGCGGGATTTCATAATTTTACACAGATTTCCATAGAAAATCACTCATGCTTTATTGTGTATATAATCAATTGCTAAGAAATTGGCATAGAACATCCCACCCTCACCCCCTCACTCCCAGCTGCCTAGTACTATGTGTCTGAATTTTGGCAGTGTCCCATACTTCTAAACATGCATGTTCATCATGCTACTGCCTGATGAAAGGTCAAGAAGTAGATTCACCATCTTAAAACTGATTATCACCATGCTTTGCATAACAGGTGGTCTTAAAAAAACACATCAGCAATCTTTGTGTAAATATGGGAGCTAGAAAATTGACCATCTTTTAAGGATTGTTTATTGTATATGTCTTCCAAATAGAACGTAATCTTTATGAAATCTGAACTTCTGCTTTGTTCATTTTATTCTATGTTCCCAGCACCTAGATAGGTACATCAGATATGGTTAAAATGATCTAATTCTTTGGTTAAAGTCAAATTTTCAGACTTTGTGTAAATATATGAAGTAGATAATTTTAGTGTCCATGATTCACCTACGGACCAAGCTAATATTTTAAAAAAATATGTTTTCTTTTTATTTCAGAGGGATGGGGGGAGGGAGAGAAACATAGCTGAGAGAGAAATATCAATCAATTGGCCTCCTCCAGCACACTCCCTACTGAGGATGGAGCCCACAACCTGGGCACTTGCCCTGACCTCTGACTGGGAATCAACCAGCAACCTCCTGGTGCATGGGACCATACTCAACCAACTGAGCCACATTGGTCAGGCCAAGATAATCTTATATTTTAAAAAGAGGAGTGATTTTTTTTTTTTTGCAACATCAAAAACCATTAAAGAGATTATTGTATAATCTCTCTCAAAGTGTCCTGCTGAAAATTTACTTTTTCAAAATATGTTCTCATCTCTCTTTAAAGTTTGGTATTCTAAGGATCTCACTTAGAAAATTCTACAGTTTTCTTCTTCACATGAAAATTCTTTTAAAAAACCAGAATTATAAATAAAGTTAAATATAAATGATTCTTGCTTAAAATTGTGTTTACTACGCCAATATGGCTTTGGTGTCTTATGTTTTAGTCTAGCTTAGGGAAAACTTGCATAACATCCATGAAATTGGATTGGCTCTTTTGTTAAGGAGTGGTTATCATGATTCTGAAAACATTTAGCAAACAGCTATCCCACCTAATGTTCAACAAACAAATCACTGTCACCACTGAGCATTCAAACAGGAGAAATAATTCATTTGCTAATCACCTTTGCACTTGGTGTTCTTGTTACTTTTCAGGAGTTCTCTGGAAATCACCATTCTCTTTTCCATGGTCCTACTTATAATAAGCATGACCTATTTTAATAAATTTTATGAAAACTCCTCTCACCTTTGTGTGTGTGTGTGTGTGTGTGTGTGTGTGTGTGTGTAGTTGCAGTGTCAAACAGTAAACAGACAAAAACCTTTCATGTGTATAGATATCTACCCATCTTCACTTTAAAATATCTTTTGAGCCCCAGCTGGTTTGGCTCAGTGGATAGAGCACTGGACTGCAGACTGAAGGGTCCCTGATTTGATTCATGGTCAGGGCACATGCCTGGGTTGCAGGCTCAATCCCCAGTAGGGGGCATGCAGGAGACAGCCAATAACTGATTCTCTTTCATCACTGATGTTTCTATCTCTCTCTCTCTCCCTCTCCCTTCCTCTCTGAAATCAATAAAAACATTTTTTAAAATCTTTTGATTAGTTAAAAAGCTAATATCATATTGAGATATTCACTGGGTTGATTTATCCTACAATTTAATTTATTTTTTACATTAAATATCAAATTTTCATCCTGACAATATAACATGAAATATTCTAAAATCTGCTCCAAACATAGAACACATAATACTGGCAGGGATCCATTAATGAGTTGGTTTAAACTTCTCTGAGTGGACAACCACACAGCTCTGTGGGTTTTAGCTTCTGCAGGCTCCAGCCAGAGAGCACAGCAAGGTCTCTCTTCCTCTGAGTTCACAACCTGGTATGGAGTTCTCTCACTGCAGCGTGGAGGAACCCCTCCCCCCAAAGCTCCCCAGTGGCAGAATTCTCATCACACTGGACAATGCAGCACCTCGATCCCAGCCCATGCCAAGGAAATCTTTGCTATTTTATTTTTATTGATTTTAGAGAGTGGAAGGGAGAGATCAAGAGAGAGAGAAACATCAATGTGGCTAAAGGGTTCCAAGCATCTTCTGTAGCAGATGCTCTGAGACCCAGCCTAGACTTAGGTGCCTGTACTCCAGCTGGTGGGTGCCTTGCTTGCTACAGACTCATAGCACAAGCCTCCCTAGGAGGTGCCCTGGACCAAAAGTAGCCCCGTCCCCAAACCCCTAGAGCTAGGCCCCTGTACAAGGACAGTCCATACCTACACAATGTCTGGTTTGTGATTTCTGAAGGATCATCGCATCTTCAAAGCTTCACATGAAACCCTAGTTGCAGCTACATTGAATTTCAACTTCTCCTTCTGTCCAGTCTTATTGTTCTAATTTCCCCCAGGGCACAACTAGTGCAGGCATGTTTCCACTAAGCGACCTTTCTAGTTCCATCTCTCTAATCCAATGGATCACTACACCGTCAAAATTCACACTTCCAGACTGTCAGTTATAATTGTCATGATCTTCAAAACTCAGGGAGATATTCCTATGTGTTTGAGTTTGCTTAGGATTACCTATTTCATGCTCACCACCCCATGAGGTAGGTGCGACTATTGTTCCCAATGCACAGATGAGGAAACAGAGACTTAGGGAGGATAAAGAGCATGTCCATTTTCTCATACTACATCCAGGCTGGTCTTCTATCGAGAGAAAAGTCATAAGAAAGAAGTGCAGTCCCCAGTGTTCTTTCCTCAAATATTTCAAAAAGTCCACAGGTGCTGCATCTGATTATGTTTAATCCAGTGCAAATAAAGAAACCCCAAGTTGAGGTCCTCATTGCTCATGCAGAAAACTCTTGACTATTCGCTGCATCTGATTGTTTAATCCAGTGCAAATAAAGAAACCCAAATCGAGGTCCTCATTGCTCATGCAGAAAACTCTTGACTATTCACCTTGTCTCTGAAACAGGGACGGCTCTGATGTTATGCCAGAATTTTTTAATACTTCCTGCCATTCTGCATCATTTTCTTGGACAGAGTAGTATGAGTCTGTCTTTCAATCTGTCTCCATCTGTAACACACTAGTCAAG
>NW_005371541.1:1653971-1665517 GCF_000412655.1 Myotis brandtii
GCCCTCACTGGAAACAGCTCCAGGAAACAGCTCAGGGGAGGGCACAGCCATTGCCAAGACAACCCCTGCAGGACTGACTTCCTTCCACTTGGTCGAGATTCTGGCTTGATGTTACACCCAAACAGCTCCGGGAAACAGCTCAGGGAGGGTGCAGCCCTTGGCAAAGCAACCCAGGATTCAGTGGGTCCACCCTCCAAGGGCAGTTTCCTGCCTCAAACCCCGCCCTCACTGGAAACAGCTCCAGGAAACAGCTCAGGGAAGGGTGCAGCCGTTGCCAAGACAACCCCTGCAGGACTGACTTCCTTCCGCTTGGTTGCGATTCTGATGGTCGTGATGAACACCACCCATGGTTTTTATATAAGTAGAAGATGATATGGTGCACATCCTTACAGATACATTTAATCCCTATCTCTTTTCATTTTTACTTAGGTTATGATACCAAAAATTTGATTACTGCATTGAAACTTATGAATCCTTTGACATCTTTGATAAATAATATATAAAAATTTTCAAGTTTTTTTGGCTATTTTAAATTTATTTTTACCATCAATATATAGAAACAGCTTTGCTAGAAATAGTTAATTTGACATATTCAAATGTTATATTTAAAAATTTCTAGTTAGTGTTTGATTTTTGTTATTGGCCTTCAAAACATTAAGAATATGTATATTTTATGTCATCCTTCTGTCCAGTGGGTTTTCTGCTTTACCTTTGTTGTATATTTTGATGAGAATTTCTATATATGTTTTGTTTCATTGAACCAGGTTTGAGGACATTTTAATATGTTGGAGATAAATCGACACTCATCTTCTTAAATTATTGACAACAATTATCTACATGTTAAACTTTGAGATAAGCTTCAAATTATTATTATTTGGGAAATTATAAAATACTCAAATTGGGATTTAAATGTCAATATATTTATAAATATGTGCACCATATCATTAATAAAATGAAAAATATGCAAAATCCTTGTTACCATCAATAAGGGATATCAACGAACTCAATAAGGGGATATTAATTAATTAGTGTATGCAGGAGTTTTTAAAAGAGGTACACTGAAAGTAATTAGTATAAGGTATTTACAGGTCAGTGAAGAGACAATCTTACCAGGGCATGTGACTTGTATTTGCAGAGAGTAAGTGATTAGACAGGAAGGGCAAGAACTGATTATGGATTCCCTTGAAAGACAGAAAGAAAGTTTGATTTGAAGATTATGGGATGCCATGAAACTCTTTGGACAAATGACCTATGTGCTGAAATTAACATTTCACAATGATAAGAACTAGCATTGATTATGTCCTTGTATTAAGCCAGGAACTCTTCCAACTTCTTTACAATCAATTCAGCCCATAGGAAAACTCCATGCAGTTGGTATTACTTTTACTCTCATTCTACACATGGAGAAGTGGTAAAAAAGAATCAAGTAACATTTTCAAGGTTGCATAGCTTTTAGCTGCCTTCATCATTAATTTGTATTTACAGTAGCACAGATTTATTCTTTTAAGTAAAAGAATAATTTTATTCATTATTAACTTATTTTTATAGTATCACGGATTTATTCTTTTTTTTTCCTATCACTCCCCATCAACCCAAACAAGAACAACAAAAACCAAATAAACAAGTTTGTTACAACAATATTTTTTCTAAAACTTCTTTTTCAAGATAATTTTCCTCTCAATAATTTCCATAAAGGCACTGGCCAGGTATCTCAGTTGGTTAGAGCATTGTCTCCATACATCAAGGTTGTGGGTTTGATCCCTGGTCAGGGCACATATAAGAATCAACCAATGAATACATAAATAAGTGAATCAACAGTAGATGTTTTCTCCCTCTCTCTCTCAACAATCAATAAAAAATTTTGGGGTTTTTTTTTTTAAGAATTTCCATAGAATAGAGCCAGGACAGCCTAGGTATAAAAGCTCATTTAAGAAATCATCAGTCATATAAGTTTACACTGACATAGCTATGTTTAAAAGGAGAAAAAAAAAAGAGAGAAAAAAAACCTCATATTGTTCCATTCTGTGTGATGCAAGGGTAGATAGAGCTTCTGAGACTATACCCAGTGCTCAAGTTAAACCATTTCATGGATGTATCTACAGAGTCACTCTTGTTTCTTACAGAACACCTGTGTACTTATACATAAAGCTCTAAGAACAGGCTTTATAGACTCTGAAATGTTTTACTTTGTCATGATTGTTTCTTAGAGGCTCTATTTTTATATTGTATATAATTTATATTATTATTATTTAAACATGCTGACTGTTTGTCTTAGTGAAAACTCCCAAAAGGCAAAATGATGCTTTGAAAATGTGTTGACTAAAAGAAAATTTCCAGAAAAAAAATAGTTACTGTCAAAAGCATTATAAAACTGCTAATAATGGGGAATGGAGAAGCAAGTTTAACCTCAGAGCAATTGCCTTCCAAATTTGTATTCTGCATAATTAGTAATGCTGACTTTTGTTTCGAGCAGAAATCAGTAATAAAATGAAATTGCTGAACTCTCAATGATCAATAAATAGCTAGTTGATATAAAAGAGCACAGATGAGGTCTACTCAAGAGAGCCATTACAACACTGTGTATCGGCCCAATAATAAGATATGAAAATGATACGTTTCAGGGGGATTTACAAATTAGAATAAGTAATTCTAGTCATGCAAAGCGATGATGTGAGAAAGTTTTGCAAAACTCATTTGAAGAACATAACTGACACAATCTTTGAAATTGAGGGGTCTCAAGGCATTTTCAAAATACTCTCAGCATTACTCTCCCAATCCTGTAGGCCATGCTCTTAGAATTGCTGTCAACTTCTCTTTCAGTTCCAACCTTGGTAAATCAGCCAGCACCTGTTGCTTCCTCACTGTCTTTCAGATGTGCTCTTCAGATCTTTTTCCATTAATCTCACCTATGATCAAAACAGTTGATTGCCACTGCCAACCTATAGCTGGCCTTTCTTCCTCCTCTTTCTTTTTTCAAATACACAAAACCAACTGCTGATGTTAATGCATTTGCCCACTCAGCTGTCTGTCCACCCATCCATTTGGCAAATAGGTAGAGGCAGCTACAGCATCAAGAGCACAGATTCTGTTGCTTATTATCCCTCGAATCCTGGACAATGTTTTTAGCCTCTTTAGTCTTCAGTTCCCTCAGTGATAGAACATAAACATAATGAAGCCACCTCCACGGAGTTATTTTGAGAATTAAAGGGGATAATAGTGTTAAGTGCTTCAAGAAAAAAGTGAATGGTGCCATGAGAGCTTAGAATAGGGATTTAACCTAGTTAGGTATGTCAGGGGGATGCCATGGGATGTGCTGTTTAAGAGGAAAGCCAAAGAATGGGTTCATATTAACTCAGTCAAAAAGGAGAGAACATTAAAAACCCAGGGCATGTACTGAGTGGAATCAGGATGAGTACAAATAGAGATAGAAGGTCAGTGAGTCCAGTGCAAAGAGAGCAAGGTGAGGCTGAAGAGATTGATGGAGGACAGCTGATAAGGAGCCTCACAGGACAATTTTGGGAGTTGTGAGCAGCTGGCCACATTATCAGATTTAATGTGATATTGCAGTGCAGAGATGCCTGACTGGCTGACAGTAGACACGTTAGCTATTTTAATAATCTCACTCAGGAGAAAGATAATAGGAACTTGCATTAGGATTGTGGTGACAGAGATGAAGAGAAGTGAATGGATTGGAGACATCTTGGAAACAAAATTGCCAAAACATAGAATAAATGCATTGGGGGGTGGTTGAGGAAGAGGGAGCAGTATGGATGACTCAGGTTCTTGGTTTGTAACTAAGAGACATCTAATCCAAAGGATGAAAAGTCACATGTTCGATTTGGGATATCTTGAATTTCAGGCACACAAAGGACAAAATTTTAAGAAGTCATTTTGCTAATTGAATGAGCATGAGTGGTGGGCCCAGACAGCAGGTTTTATTTATCCCTAATTGTGTGACCTTAGACCAAGCATGTCAAACTCGTGGCCCATGGGCCACATGCCTCATTTATTTGGCCCGTGTTAGCCTTTGAGTTTAACATGCTTGCCTTATACATATCACTTAACCTGTCTGAGTCAGAATTACCTCATTTAAAAAATGGGAATATTAATATCTAATCTACATACTCATTCACAATTTAAATGGTCCCTTCAGAGCCTAGCTTCATTATTTTTCCATATATAAGCTAGTAACCAACATAAATATATTCACAATCTAATTATGTATTTCCGATTGAATGTGATGCTGTTTCCTTATATTAGTATGTGCAGAATGCAAAATTCTGAAGTTTAACTTGAAGATGTTGAGAAAGAACACTAAAGTACAATAACTGTTTCAAAATCTTCTATGAAGTCAAATAGATACATTCAATGCCAAAATAATCAAGAACAGGCAAGTGACAAATACATTAGAACACCCACAGAGAAACCTGTTTTCACTTTGGAATAAATATTTTTTTCTCACAAGAAGACTGCTGCATTGAATGGTAGAAAACTGCCAAATTTAGAGGAAGTTAAGCAATATCTGTATCCAATTAAAAATAAATTAGTCATAGCTATGATCAAGGGGATTTCCGAACTAACAACGTTTGAGAAGATCAGAAAAATTAACACTAAACTGTCATTAAAAAGGAAAAATTACTTATATCATTTTAAATAAGAACTTAAAAATTCAGTGAAGATATGGGATGTTTATTCTTTTTTAATATGTCCCTTCCCTTCAACTTATTCCAAATTAATTCATAAATCAAAATTCCCTATTCAGATTACAGAATACCCAAACTGGAAAGTCTAGAATATTTTAAAGACAATATAGCATCGAGGTTTTAATGTTTTACTGACAAGACAATAAAATGATCCAAATAAAATCTATTTAACCTCAAAAAGAGCAATTTCACCATATTAATATTGCATTAATATTGTTTTTCAAATGTACTTTAAAGCCCTAAGGAAAATGTTAAAGGGTGAGAATTGAATTTTAACTTGGAAAAACAGCTGAAATTTATCAATGGGAAGATACTGTTGAAATCCCAGATATTTTAAAGGAGTTCCTCTTGTGGACTTTTCTCTAATATTCAGTAAGACGGTTTTTGTTTTATCTAGAGACGGGAGTTGATGGAAAGTTGGCGGGCCCCGTAATCCCATGGTTATCAGGAATGCTGGCTAGCCTGCCCTTGGCTGCCAGCCTCTCCTGAAGCCACATCGCCTCAGGTGTGTCCTGGGAAGGTAAATCATTGAGTTTCCAGTGCTGCCCCAGCCCCTCAAGGCAATGCTGGTGGATTTGACTGCCAGATTCAGCTCATTCTCTCTCTTAAAAAAAAAAAAAAAACACAAAAAAAAAAATTTTAAAAAAAATTGATTTCAGAGTAGAAGGGAAAGGAAGAGAGAGAGAGAAACATCAATGTTGAGAGAGAATCATTGATCGGCTGCCTCCTGCATGCCCCACACCGGGGATTGAGCCTGCAACCCACGCAAGTGCCCTGACCAGAATCAAACCTTGGCCTCCTGGTTCAGAGGTCGATGTTCAACCACTGAGCCACGCAGCTGAGCTGGGCTCATTCTCGCTTTATCTTTCTCTGAACCTCACTACCCTGCAGTGCTGTCTGCACTTTCTTTCCTCCTTTGGGGACTCCACCCAGGAGGTCCACTGGCTGCTGCTGGAGACTCCATAGGGTCACTGACAAGACCTAGGGGAGAAGTCTGATTGTGTCAATTCCCATCCTGGTTCCACCACCTTCTCTTATTAGAAACGTGGGGAACATTCAAATGGAGCTCCAATTTACCTCCTCTATCAAACATGCAAGTGACAGTAAGAGCACCAAAACTGCAGGCAGTAAAGATTGTTTAATGCATATGGTGTGAGCTTAATCGTAGTAGATGACTGATATCTACTGAGGTGTATTCTTTGGGGATTCCTTGTTCTCTTGACCGTGTTATTTATCTCCTCCCCCAAAAGTACTTGTACTGAATATCATTTCACCTGGATCTCTCAACCTAATAAAAGAATTGAAACTAAGGTATTGTCATGTTTCCTTTAATATTTTAACCTAAAAACTCCATCTCAGCTCACATGTAATCTTACTTTGTGAGGCCTTCCCAAGCCAATTTAGGAACATTTCTGCCCTTAGCTGGTTATCTCATCATTAACTATTGTGTATACCTGTGATCTTCAACCTCTTTCATCTAATGGGATACATAAACTAATGATTAAAATTCTGCAGCACACCTAAAAATATATTTTTCCCAATCTGAGAAAAATATAGGTATAATTTCTTATTGATTCACACTGGATAGCTATTGTTGTATTGATTGTTGTAGGTTTTTTTATTTGATAATTGAAGAGAAAAGAAGTCAGTGCCCCTGACTCAATGGTCAGGTATTGCATCTTTTAAAAATTCTGGAAGCACACAAGTTTAAATTTGCTGGCCTACGCTGTTTACTTTTCATCAACTGCTAATACATAATTGTCTTTTACCCACATAACTAGTAACTCAAAAGCAATGAGTCTATCTTTAGCTCTATCATCAGGGCCAAAATTAAAAAGAAAATAATATCTGCTAACTAAAGATGTAAATATTATAATACATTAATAGCTAAAGACATTGGCATGATTTCACAGTTTAGTAAAATCACATCAAAGTGTTAACTCAGATAGGAATTATTATATAGACTAGAGGCCTGGTGTGCGAAAATTTGTGCACTTGGGGGCATCCCTCAGCCAGGCCTGTGCTCTCTCACAGTCCAGTACCCCTTGGGGGATGTCTGACTGATGGCTTAGGCCCACTCCCTAGGGGATTGGGCCTAAGCTGGCAGTCAGACATCCCTCTGGCAGCCCAGGAACCCTCGGGGGATGTCCAACTAAGCTGTTCATTGGACATCCTTAGCACTGCCACAGAGGCAGGAGAGGCTCCCGCCACCACCGCTGTGCTGTCCAGCCATGAGCTGGCTTCTGGCTGAGTGGTGCTCCCCCTGTGGAAGCGCACTGACCACCAGGGGGCCGCTCCTGAATTGAGCGTCTGCCCCCTGGTAGCCAGTGTGCGTCATAACAACCGGTCATTCCTGGTTGTTCTGCCTTTAGGGTTAATTTGCATATTACCCTTTTATTATATAGGATTTTAGAGCTGGACGGCATGATATTTTGGGGAAGGAAGGTGATTCTGAGAGCCTGGTAAAGCATACAACATTATTTATATGTGTAGAAAAGTCCCTGCCTGAAACATCTTTCATAAGACTTGGTGAGGAGGAGGAGGAGGAGGAGGAGGAAGTACTAGTAGTAGAGAAATAACCAAGGAATTAAAATCTTGGAGAAGACAATAGGATAGTTGATTGAAACTTGACCATTGGAGGGACTGATCTTTGAAAGATGAAAGAACATTTTCTTCATTGAAATCAGAGAAAGAAGGGAAGTTGGTGGGGGGAAAACCAGGGAGGATTTAGATGATCATTGGAAGGACTTCCTTTCTGAATGCTTCTGTTTTTACCATCCAGTATGAGAGAAAAAAATCATACTTGAAATTTTTCAAGAGTTGGGTGGGAAGAAGAGGTGCTAAAGATATGAAACACTGTGAGTTATGGGAGAAAATGAGAATACTAGAAAAATATAATGGGCTACAGGAAAGATTTGAAGACTCCTTTAAGCACTGGTGAATTTCTCAGCATAAGACCCATATACCTAGAAAATTAAAAGTTGGCTCTTGTCTAATTTTACTGGTAATTATATCTACTTAAGCATTAATTGCAAGCTTTTTTTTTTTTTTTTTTACTGGAACTTGCAACTTATACTTTAACAGACCAAGTCAAGGGGAAAAGAGAAAGTGACTCAGGAGTATACTAATCTCACTTTTACACTGATTTTAGGGCTCATCCAGAGGAAGAGTTCCTGTAAGATGTCTGAAAAATTTTGAGTAAAATGTTGAACTTCTCAGTATCTAAAACAAATAAACTAACAAAAAAAAAAGAAGACTTTGGAACATGAATTTAAAATTAACTTACCTCTCTGGCCTGTAAGAAGTTGGCTTTATGAACAAAAACCTTTTCCATGGCTACAGATGCAGGTTGGAAGAGAAAATCTTTACCCCAGAATTCAGGAAACTTCCTAGCAGAGTTGCACCTGCAGTGTAAACACAATAGGGAAAGCTAAGGAAATGCTACCTGACTCCTTTCTCCCTCTCCTTTGGCCTTAGCCAGTTCAGGATACATGATTTATCACCTATAATATTACACAGGTCTCCAGATTTCATTTTATTATTATTACTAGAGGCCTGTTGGACGAAGAGATTCATGCAATAGGCCTTCCCTTCCCCTGGCTGCCGGCACCGGTTTTCCTCCAGCACCCGGGACCCAGGCCTTCCCTGCTCCGGCCAGAGCCTTCAGTCTCGCTCTGCCGCTTCTTGCCTATGTAGGCAAATTAACCGCCATCTTTGTTGGGTTAATTTGCATATTCTCCTGATTGGCTGGTGAGTGTAGTGGAGGGATGGTCAATTTACATGTTTGTCTATTATTAGGTAAGATTATTATTATTATTTTTTGTTGTTAATACTCACCCGAGGATATTTTTCCATTGATTTTTAGGGAGAGTGGAAGAGAAAAAGACAGAGAGCAACACTGATGTGAGAGAAATGCATCGATTGGTTGCCTCCTGCATGAGCCCTTACCATGGGCCTGGGCTGAGGAGGAACCTGCAACCAAGGTACATGCCCTTGACCGGAATTGAACCTGGGACCCTTTGGTCCACAGGTTAAGGCTCTATCCACTGAGCCAAACCAGCTAGGACCAGGTCTCCAGATTTTAAACTTCAGTGTCTCCAATCCAGCCTACTTGAAACAATTCAATAGCTTTTCATTGCACTCCAAATAATGATGAAAATCTGCTGCCTTAGTTCCTGAATATCTGGCTCCTGCCTTCCTTTCCAGGCTCAACTCATACCCTTGACTCTTCGGTCTACTGCAGTGACCTTTTCTCAGAACCTTGAACAATCTATTCTCTCTGTTAGTCTCAGGGCCTTTGCCCAGTTGTATTTTCCAGAGTTCTCCAGAGAATGAGAACCAATAGGGTGTGTGTGTGTGTGTGTGTGTGAGAGAGAGAGAGAGAGAGAGAGAGAAAGAGAAAGAGAGAGAGAGAGAGAGAGAGAGAGAGAGAGAGAGAGAGAGATATTAAAGAATTGGCTCAGGTGTGACTGTGGAGGCTGGGAAGCCTGAAACTTGCAGGGCATGCTAGCAAGCTGGAGGCCCCGGCTTGAGGTTATGTTGCATTCCCCAGTCCAAAGGCCTTGTGGAGGCAGAAATCCTTCAATCCTTCTTTCTCAAGAGAGAGACTTTTGTCTTCTCTCACAAACCTTCAACTGACTGGATGAGGTCCTTGCACACTGTGGAAGAGAATCTACTTTACTCAAAGTGAACTAACTGAAATGGTAACCTTATCTAAAAAATACCTGCACAGCCACATGGACATGGTATTTGACCAAATGCCTCCCAGTTCTTCTCTCCTTTCCTGCTTCACTCCCCTTCCCCTCACTCCAGACATCCTGGAATTGAGTGCCTCAATAGAGTCTTAACACAAAGGCTTTGCCTTAGGCCAGTGATGGCGAACCTATGACATGCGTGTCAGAGGTGACACGCAAACTCATTTTTTGGGTTGATTTTTCTTTGTTAAATGGCATTTAAATATATAAAATAAATATCAAAAATATAAGTTTTTGTTTTACTATGGTTGCAAATATCAAAAAATTTCTATATGTGACACGGCACCAGAGTTAAGTTAGGGTTTTTCAAAATGCTGACACACCAAGCTCAAAAGATTTGCCATCACTGCCTGAGGCTGTTTTGTATAGCACCTGGTTTAGACACTTATTTACTAGGGTAATCCTCGTGATGGGAGGATAAGATCCAGTTTGTGTCTTGAATGCTCACCTTGGCTGCTAAGAGATAGAAGGGGGAGAAGAGAGGAACTGATGGCCTACTTAGGGGTTTATAGAGATGGTCCAATAAAAGGTGATGGTGGTTTGGAAAAGAATGGCAGCTGTGGAAATGGAAATAAGTGAAAAGGTTGGAGATTTAGCTGCCTCTTCCTCCCTAGTCCTTTTCATGTGCACTATCATTGTCTGTTTACGCACTTGCCTATCTATGAAAGCTCTGTCTATAGGAAGTGCCAATGTGCTTCAGAAATGTACTATGTTTCTGTTTATGAATGAGGCAGAATGACACTTCCAGGTGTTCTGAAAACTGTACCAATAGTTTACTCAGACGATTACAATGGACTAACCCTAGGAAGGGGAATAGATAGAGAGAAGTATTGATATATCTCAAGATGTTCTGAGAGGGATAGGGGGTGCTATTCATTGTTATTGTAGGACTACAAGAAGAATAAATCAGAACTGTCTCGGAAAAAAATCTGGATATACGTTCACACTAGGTATACATCTGCTGCATATAGTTTGCTACCAACTTAAAAAGTATAGCAGTCCCATAAGCCTTCCTACTTATAAATGTATACCTCTGACAGGATCTGTGCTGGGCAAAAGTCCATTAGCTATTAGTTTTCTTCACTAAATGCAAAATAATGTGAGAGTTCTATGAAATTATTTTATTATCCATTAGGTAAAGAAACAGAAACATCATAGGGTAATATGTTTAAGCTCTCTTGGCTTAGCTCAGTGATTTGGAAAGCACTAGGGACTAGCCTTTAAGAGCTCCAGTCAAGCAGAACCTACTTGTCTATCTCTTCCTCCATTTACTTTTTGCGTAACCATATAAGCCTCCTATATCCTAAAACACTAACATAACAGTCTAACAGTTACAATACTTTTAGCTGTGAGAGAATATTTACTCCAGTATTAAGCCAAAATAACACCATAGGGATTTATTAATACATTTATGTATTCCTTCATTCAACTAATAATTGCCTATCTAACTATGAAAGCTCTGTCTATAGGAATTGCCAGAGTGCTTCAGAAATGTACTATGTTTCTGTTTACGAATGAGGCAGAATGACAATTCCGGGTCTTCTGAAAACTATACCCATAGTTTACTCAGAAGATTACTATACTTTTTAAGTTGGTAGCAAACTATTTGCCATGGACGTATACCTAGTGTGAACATACATCCAGATTTTTTCCAAGACAGTTCTGATTTATTCCTGTTGTAGTCCTGCAATAACAATGAATAGCGCCCCCCTTTCCCTCTCAGAACATCTTGAGATATATCAATATCTCTATCTATACAATAGTACTCACTATACAATAGGCAAGATTCTTGATGCTGGAATGCAACAGTGAAAAAGCAGACAAACCTACTGCCCAAGTGACACTCATACCCTAAAGGGAGAGCAGAGAAGTCTCACCCCACCCCCAACACACACACCAAACAACAATAACAACAAAAACAACAACAAAGGCTATATTATAAAATGGCAGATGCTGTTCAGTGAGGAAACTTTGGCAGGTGGAAGCAGGCAAATGGCCAGATGCACTTCTTTAGAAAAGTATCAGGTGGGTTTCTCTTAGGAATGGTATTTGAGCAGAGATTTGAAGAAAGTGAAGGGGGGAGTAAGGA
>NW_005371541.1:1665534-1686536 GCF_000412655.1 Myotis brandtii
GGAGAGGGGAGGGGGTGGCATTCCAGGCAGAGGAAACACAAAATGCAATGTCCTGAGTAAGAATTAGAGTGGCCTCTTCAAAACAAATTTATTGCTACAGAGGAGTGGGCAAGGGAGAAAGAGTGTGAGCTGACTGGGAAGAATGGCCTGAGAAGTCCAGGAGTAGGAATGGCTTCAGGAAAGACTTGGTTCAGAGTTTAAATGAAGATGATATCAAAATTTCTGTTTGGGTTAGAGTTTGTTGTCTCATGAAATCAAAGAATGAGTTCACAAAGAGATGAGCAAAAGCAAAGTTTTATTACAGAAAAGCTCCCTGATATAGGAGCTTTCCCATAAGTCTTCCTACGTATAAATGTATAGCAGTCCCATAAGTCTTCCTACTTATAAATGTATACCTCTGACAGGATCTGGGGAGGGGACCCAACCCAGTTACAGGGCAGTTCCTTTGTTTAGGGGTTACTATGTGCCCTACTAACTTCATTTAAAAAAATTCGGGTCTAACAACATCCATACATTTTAAACTTCAGGGTTCCCACTCATTTTCCTCATCCTGTGCATTCAGCCCTGGATCATGGCCCTTTGTTCTTGGGATTTTACACGGGCCAGGGTGGGGCTGATGAACTGGTTTCTGCTCACACTGGCAGGCTTCAGTTGCACCTCCCTTTTACATTCCTCACCTCTCCCCTCCCACCCCTCAGTCCAGCTCCTAACTGCCTAGCTGCTTTAACTCCTCAAAGTCACTTAAAGTTCTTTTCTCTATCTTAATCTCTTGGCTCTACTTCCTTCTTTCTGAATCCATTCTCATGTAAGCTTCTTTCTCAAGGCAGTATCCAGATACTTCTGTAGCTTCAGCGATCCTGGATTCATTAAAAGGGAGTCACCCTCTCCTAGTAGCTCTGGAAGAACCCCTACATTCTCTGTAATTTCACCACCTTATGTCTGCACCCCTACAAAAGTCATAGGACCAGAAATTGGTCCTGTGACCTGGGTTTTGGATTATACAACCTATTATACCTGGGACTAGGGAGTGGACTAATTTTAAGGCAGGGATGCCCAAGCACAATAGGGTAGGGATGTTCAAATAAAAAATCCAGAGCTGTTAAAAGGCATGGGGTGAATGGATGCTGAATGGAAAAGAAAATTCAACACAGAGGCCATAATAACTTCTATCATCATCATCATCATCATCATCATCATCATTACCACCACCACCACCATCATCATCATCACCATCACTATCACTATCACTATTACCTATGTTGAGAGAAAGGCATTGTAATTACCATTGTATAGCACAACCTTTCATGTTTATTTTTACTTTAGGTTAATTATTTAGCAAACTTCATAGATGAGGGTGTGTGTGTGTGTGTGTGTGTGTGTGTGTGTGTGTGTGTTTAATATGGGTAAAGTTCTTCACAATGAATCTTTTTAAAAAAATAATTTTTAACTTTCTGAAAGTTTGAAATGAAAGAATCCTGTCCTTTATTGCTCACTAGAATCAGATGGATTCACCCAGTGACTGCATCTGGGATTCCAGTGGCCAGATTTGGCGATTTCAGCAGCTCCCACTGACTATAAGCGAAGACAGCAGGTGGGATGCACCTCTGTGAGGGCATGTTACAGTTATGGAAGATTGTGTGCATGGGCTTAATATTTTTTCTTAAAAACATATTATGATATAGTTAATCAAGTTAACCAGATAAAAATGGCTTTTAATCTGTCAAGTAGGTATTACCAATATTTAATTAAAGATAAAACTTTGCCCCACAGGCCTTTGAGTCTGGGAGACCACTGGCATTTTTAGAGTTTGATTTAGTTGACAATTTTTATACACTCTGGAAAAATATCAAGCACACAATTCTGTAATAAAAAAAAACCCTGAAATACTTGAGGTGTATCCTTTTTATCAATTTAGTCCTCCCTAAATTGTACTAAACCTGGTTTTTAGATAAAGTTAACATAATTTCAGCTTTAAAAAATTCATATGTGCATAAGGTTTACCAACATTAAAAACTAAAACAAGTTTATTTATCTCAAAGTAATTAAGATATTTTATCCTACATCAGCACATACTGTGATCAGTAGAAACATTATAAGCCATATTCATGGTTTGGAAAATTGGCCTTTATACAATGGTGTGGCTACAAATTCACATTTTAAGATTCAAAATGGTTATTTGGGCTCATGCATTCCCTTCTTCTTACTAAATATCATTACACAAGGAGTCTAAAAATAAGAATATATTTATCATGACTTGGAAGCATAGGGTTTCCATCAAAGGTTGAGGCTCTTTGAAAAATTGTTGACAAGTATCAAGCAGATGGAGGCACAGGAGAGGTCTGTCTATTAGGTAGGTGGGTAGCTTTTCTCATCACAAGACCCGGAAAATAAAAACCTAAGCTTGGGATAATAAGGAATGGAGGTGAGAGTTAGCTAGCTAGATGATATGGAGGTGAATACTATGTCAGAGCTCTTTGTACTCAAGTGACTAGTCACAGCAGATTCCTTTAAACCTCTCTTGACATACAACAAACATGGAGAAGCAACCACCACCAACTGCAATAGTAAAGGATTTTCATCAAGGCTTAGCTTCCTAGTAACTTTTACCTTCCCATTTGAAAATGCATTTCACAACTAATTCTTGGCTACCTTACAGGCTGGAGTGGGCCAGGAATCAGTCACCTGCTTTAGTGGCTGGACAGGACCTGCTAGACAAGCAGAAACACATCCTTCCCTGTGCCTTGTGACCATCTGGATCCCCAGTCTACCACAATCAAACCACAGAAAATATAAGCATCCTCCTCCTTGTTTGCATAACCCCCCAAAAATAAACCACAAGTCATATTTCTAGGCAAGCATAGACCTCTTGTTTAAGAACATGCAGAGCAAAATCACCAGGTGTGTGAAAGAACTCAGTAGGCTAACAGAAGGTAGTGCAGAAGAATCGGTACAAATGCAATCCTGTGAAATGGACTTCATAAAAGAGGAAAGAAACCCAAAGTCCTTCCTTCTCTTATTTACCAGATAATTGGAGAACATTGTATATACCAACATGGAGCAATATGAGATTAGGAACTCATATTCCTGGGGAAAAACATCATTACTAAATTTTACAAAGCAAACCTCAGACAAATGAAATATATTATAAGTGACAATCTCAATTAGGGACTTAGGAAATAAGCTAAAGAAATTCTCTCAGAAGTAAATAAAAAAGATAAGGGAGAAAAAAAATCTTACTGAGGATAGAACTCTAAGAAAGCCAATATATTAATAATACAAAATTCCAGAAAATAAAATCAGAGCAAATGAAAGAGAAACAAAAACCAAAAAAAAAAAAAAAAGGAATAGAAAAAGAAAACTTTTCTGAGAGGAAATAAAGATTGTAATTTTAACATTAAAAGGACCACTGGATACCAAATAAGTTAATAAAAAATATGTATATAAAACATGTTGTGTGTATTTTTAAAAAATAATTTCAAAGAAAAAGAACAAATTAAACAAGCATCCATTGTGAAGAAGCACAAGAAAAATATTACCTACAAAAGAGAAAATTTGGATAATTTCTTTTCTTTTTAAAAAAGGTAGACAATGGAGTGATATTGACAGAGATTTTAGAAAGAAAATTTATAACCCACGAATTCTATATGTTCATTAAAGGTACTGCTCAAATGTGTGAGCAGAACTTGTATGTGACTTCTAATGTGCATTCTTTCCTTCAATTTTAGTCAACACATTATAATTTTTTTCCTTGCAATTATGACTATTTTCTTCTTGTTGATCCAGTGAAATGTGACGGACAGTGTGTAAATTTTCCTAGAAATGGAAGTACAACATCATTTCCCATCTCTTTTTTCATTCATTTTCCTGCTTAGAAAGTGGATATGATGACTGGCACTGGAGCAACCAGCTGAGATCATGAATATGATAACTGCTGCAGCGAGGAAACGCATAAAACTGGGTCACCAACAACATTCATGGCTCTATCAGGTGAGGTCTGGACATCCTATGCTCAGACTTCTCTTATATGAGAAATAAATTTTAATATATTTTAAGCCATTTTTCATTTGGGTGTTTTTTTTTTTGTTATTAGATATAACCAAATATCATCCTAACCAGTATGACTTACAAGAGGGGAGACACTATTCATATGCTTCTAAGGACTCATGATATAAAGAACCTAAATATCTTTTCTAAAAAAAACATTGTTTAGGAAATACTCAGGCCACCTGAGAACTGAATAAATATAATGACTCAGATATGATTAAAACATGTGGCCATAGGAACAGTAAAATTTGAGAGTTGATTTCCAAACAATTGCTAAAATGGATATAAACAGATGTTAAATACATAATGCAGCAATTAAATTAATACTAATCATCTGGTTGTAAAACTCAAGATTATTCTGCAAAATGTGAGAGTTGTGGGATGTGAGGAAAGAAAATACCGCCCACAAATTGCTCATCCCATGAGGCAGAATCAATGATTCATTCTAAAATGGATAATTACATTGCAAGAGAATTAGGTGTTCAAAGTCTTAAACAGATAGGCATCCACTAATAGAATAAAAATAAGTAACGTTTTTATTCCTTTGGAGACAAAAGACAAAGCAATAGGATCAAAAGATAGGAAAAAGAAAACAGCCAGGCTGTATAAATAGCCAGAAGTCTATTACAAGGCAATAGAAGATTTCATTAGTCAGAATTATTTGGGTTTCACGTGAGACTTATGTGACTTTAAGTTCAGAGACACAGTTAAGATTTGTTTAAGCTGCTCTGAGTCACCCTCGTGTACTCTTCTTGTAGTGTGTGAGCAAAACACAGTCCCTGCTCACCTTGCTCCCTAGTACTTGCATCTCTTCACCTCCAAGCTGCCTGAGGAAATGCACCATGGAGAGGAGGAGAAATGGCCCAACTCACATCTCTCATCATCAATATCTTCTATTCCAACAAGGCAATTTTCCTTAAGGAATTGATCAGCAATATTTCCAATGCCTTGGATAAGATACATTATGAGAGCCTGACAGACCCATTCAAGTTAGACAGTGAAAAATAGCTGAAAACTGACATCATCTCAAACCCCCAGGCATGCACCTTGACTCTGGTGGAGTCACAGGCATTGGCATGACCGAAGCTCATCTCATAAATACTCTGGGAGCCATTGCCAAGTCTGGTACAAAAGTAGTTAGGGGCGGTCTTCAGGCTGGTTCGGACATCTCCATGATTGGACAATTTGGTGATGGGTTTTATTCTGCCTACCTAGTGGCAGAGAAAGTGGTTGCAATCACAAAGCACAGTGATGGTGAGCAGTATGCCTGGAAGACTTCTGTTGGGAGTTTCTTCACTATACAACCTCACCACAGTGAGCTTCTTGGTTGGGGTACCAAAGGGATCCTCTACCTCGAAGAGCAGACAGAGTACTTAAAGAAGATGTGGGTCAAAGATCCCTGGTCAAGGGCATGTACCCCAATTGCCAGTTCCCCAGCCCTGACCAATGTGTCTCTCTCACATTGATATTTCTCTCTCCCCTCCTCCTCCCTTCCTTCCACCCTCTCTAGAAATCAATGGAAGAAATATCCCCAGGTGAGGATTAAAAAATAATAGTAAAATTAAAAATTTTAAAGATATGTGTATTAGTTTACATATTTAAAAACTACCATTGCATTCCATCTTTGCAGAACAAGATAAAGTAAACTAGGGAAGCTTTGGGTTAAAGTCCATAAGGTCCCAAATTGGTTTGGGGGGGTTGTGCCAATGTGTAGGCAAAGATGGTCCCAGGCACCCATCTCAGGCCTACTTAGACTGGGCACATGTGGCATCTGTGGGCATTTTTTATTTTGTAATAAATTCAGATGGCAGAGAATTCTCAGAAAAGGCAGGAGCCAGACAGAGGTTTCATTTCTCCAGCACTGAGAAACCACCAAGTCCTACAGGTTCCACAAAATGCCTAGTGAATTCACAAGCCTCTGGAACTTAGGCCCATAAAACACTGTGGAATTTCACCAACCCACATGTCTTCAAAGAGTGTGGTTGAGGGAGAGGGAGAGGAGTATTCAACTTCCTTTTCCAAAACCCCAAAAAGGGCACTGAAATGATCTGCATGCTCCATATTCCAAATAGCTTGACTGATGTGATGCATGAAATTACATAAACAGGGTGTCCCCCCAACATGTATACACACTTTAACAGATGATAGCTCAATTTTGAAAATGAAATGTATTTTAATAAACACTGCCTTTATAATTATTCAAAATATGTGTATACATTTTTGGGATACATATACATATAATTTACATACATATTTGCATATAAATTATATATAAATATCTATATATCATTAATATATATCTATACACATACTAGTAAGTATCATGTAAAATATATGGATATGTGAAAAGATAGACACTGAACTATGATTGCTCAATTTTTGGTGCTTTTAATTATTTATTTCTATCTGTATTTTCCCAATGGACATAATATAATTAAAAGGTGACAAGTCCACAAATAAAATTAGTTTCTATGTATTATATTTCCTTTCTTGCTTTTAAACACACACACACACACACACACACACACACACACAGAATGCATTCTCCTGAGAAGACCAAATTAAGGACAGAGCAAGGCTGTATGAATGTGTTCGTCCAAATGGTGTCTTTTTATACTGTATAATTAGTAGCAATTAATGTGATCTGTGGTTGGTATGAACTGGGAGTTGAGAGGTGGGGGCAGAATATCTTAGAAAATACAGGCAAACAGTATCAAACAAAGACATCCTCCCTTGGCTTAAACCTGGTCCAGTACAAGGGCTGTCTAGGCCAATTGGGAGAAGTTTGATAGGCTCGGCTTTTATTCAGTTTTAAAGTTTAACCTTGAGTCATTTTACCTAAATCAAGAAGCTTTTTTTTAGAGTCAGATCATGTATGCTTTTCATAAGCAGCGGAGGTATTGCATATCTGTTCCAAGTCAAATTTTGGAAGCAGTTATTCTTGAAAGTTTTTTTTTTCTTTCCTGTGGCATTTCATGGAAAACACTTGCACCAGCCAACAAGTCATGGGTATGTTTTGTTAGACCAAAAGAGTCTTAATATGAAAAAGCTAATTAAAGCCAGGGGAATAAGTGCAATTGATTGGTTTACAATACAATGATGTAGGTGGAAAGAATCTTGAAAAGTCACCTACTTCAACTATTGTATTTAAAATAAAGGATACCGCCAACCTTCCATTTATCACCCTCTCCAACAAATGGATATCTGCCCTGTTTTCCAAACGATTTAGGAAATACAATACAAGCCCACCAGGTTAATTCTGCCCTCTGGTAATTTTTAGGATTGTAGAATCATTTGAATATATTTTGTTGCAAATTAAACTATAAAACATTTTATTATTCGTGTATTATCATTTGTGATCTGATTCTGGGGCCTCCATATATCTTCTTCCCTACTATATTTCAGTTCCCAGTTTCCATTTCTCTGCTGTATAAGTTGGGATTTGTTGTTACAAGCAACAAGGACTCATCTGTGTTAGTGCCACAATGTAATTAACAGCTTTGTAATGGGTCCACCTGGCTGGGCTGAATTGTTTCCCAGAATCCCCTTTAACGGTACATTTCATTAGGGTCAGAGATAAAGAAGATTCTCTCCAGAGCTGGAGAGAGGAAGGAAGGCAGCAGCTGTTTTGTAGGACACATCAGCTGCTGCCAATCGGCTGACTTACCTCCTTCACTCCTGAATCTTTCAAATTGTCTTACTTCTGGGTCTTATGTGTGTCGGACACAGGTTCAACGACTTGAAGAAGGGTTCAGCTTTTGCAAGATACTCACTGCAAAGTCAGAAGCAACAAGCATGGACACAGGCTTCAGTGCTCCCCTGTGGAGTTCCAGCTCTTCTCATGGGGTTCCACTCTGCTGTGGTCTCCTCTTCCCGAAGGTTTTCCCGGGGAACTTGGGGCTCTCGCCTGTTAGATGTCCAGGCCCCCATGTGTTGACTCCTTAGCCAGCATCCATCATTAGGTGAGCAAATACTCTGTAATAAATTCCTTAATATATACCGACATAGGGTTACCCGATAGACAGCCGGACAACATGGGTCGATTGGGGATCAACAAAAAATTGCAGCAACCTAGCAAAAGGTGAACTATGCAGCAGCCCAGATAAACTTAGGAGAGACAAAAATCTCTTTTTATGGAGGAGCTTTTGTAAACAAAGAGTCCATTGGAGGAACAGAAGTATGGTGGCTTTTCATTGGCTGAACTATGGCAGCCTCCCATTGGCTGGGCTGTTACTGGGCCAGGAGGACGCTCTTCTTCCTCCTGCAGTTGCAATAAAGAAATACCACTTTCTGAGGGAGATGCCGGTGCAGTTTCCCGCGCTGAGTGGCAGGTGAGTGAGAGGTGTCTCCTCCATCCTCCGGCCTCCGCTTTAAATGAGGTTTCCGTTTATTAATGTTCACCATGCGCTGTGGGTGCTGCTCCCCTGGTGGCACCCTGCCTGCTGCCTGCAGGAACAGAGCTAGCGAGCAAGAGTTGAGATGAGAAACCAAGGCTGCCCGTCATCTCCATCCCTCCGCAGTTTAGCTTCCAGGTTTTCCTCTTTACACGGTTTCCCTGTGCATGTCCAGAAAACCTGGAAAATACTGCCCAGCGAGTTAGGAGAATTACTTAAATGCCCAACTACTTAAAGAGACACTAATTCCCTTAGTCAGTATTTGTTTGCCTCTCACGACAAATTCTAAGTCTCAAGATACAGACTTTGTTGAACACATATGAATCCGTACACCATGGTCGTGAGCCAGCTGCTGTTTCGGGGTGGGGGTGGGTTCCACGGAAGAAATGGGGCGCGTCTGGCACCCACCACTAGGTCAGATGCAGCTGGGACTCCAATGGCATTTTCATGGGAGAGGAGAAAATTAGGGTCTGGCCAGGCCAGGACACACGGATAAAATCGTGATGGTTGTTTATGGCTGGTGCCTATTCTGATCAACTGATACAATGTCCTGTAAGTTAAACACCGCCACCCTACACACACACACACACACACACACACACACAGAGATTCAACTCAAAATGCTCATTCATTCATGCAAAACAGTTTCATGGAGTCTGGCATAGGCTGTAAGCACAATGTTGACATCCGGGAAAGCTGAGTCGGGAGGCAAGTTGTAGTGGAAGAGTGTGTAAGTTAGAGGGAGAGACAGACCCAACTCCAGTAATGGAAGCATTGGATCCAGAGTCCGGTATTTAGATTAATTCTTCACTTTTTCATTTATTATCATTTTGACCATGTAATTTTAAAAAAATATATTTTTATTGACTTCAGAGAGAGAGATGGAAACATCAATGATGAGAGAGAATCATTGATTGGCTGCCTCCTGCACGCCTCACACTGGGGATCTAGCCTGCACCTGATTGAACCGTGACCTTCTGGTTCATGGGTCCACGCTCAACCACCAAGCCACACCAGCAGGCTTGACAATGTAATTTTATGGCATAGTAAGTCCGCAAAGAAATAGACTTCCTACATACTAACTTCATCATTAAATCTGTATGATCTTGGTTCTGTTTTTTAATCTTTCAGGGTAAAGTTTTTATGTCCAAAATTCAGGGTAGAATTGTTATGAAAATAAAACAATACTGTGTGAAAGAATGTATCATAAGAGAGGCATGTGCCCCCTTTTAAACAAATTTCATTGGAGCTTTTTGTTTAATCAAAAAATTTTAAAACTCGGGAATGCTGAAATTTTCAAATTATTTTTCAGCAGCTAGAAATACAATCATAATTTTAACATTTGGCTATTAACTTGATTAATTATACAAATAGACTTTTGAAAAAGCCATTATTATATTTGTAGAATTAACCCTGCTGGATTTTTTTTTTCATTCTCCTGGATTTAATTAACCTGGAATGTATTTAAGATTTTAAACAATCTATATGCGGAGGGTATGATCTTGATGCACAAATAAAGAAGCATCACCATTTTTACTACTTTTAAATCAATTGAATTCCAACTTCAAGTCCATGTGCCCCTGGGTTGGCAGGAAATTCAGTGTCAGTTATTCTCGGGTCTCTTTCCGATTAGACTCAGGCAGCACAGTTTCTCTGGTCTTACAAAGCACCCAGGCATTGGAGGAAACACTTGTCATTAGTCATCTCTGCTCCTCAGTTGCTCCCAAGCCACCTATTGTTCTGTCCTAGATCCCCAAGCTGCCATTTCTCTCGGAGGTTTTACTGCTTCTTAGATGATGCCCGAGCAGAGTGCAGGCCCCTGAGGTTTTAGGGAATTATAAATCTCTCCTTTCTCACCAGTTTGAGGAATTTCTTCTTTTCTTCCCTCTCAGTAAAAACTGATCTCCACCTGGAAGAATCTCTTCAGTGGCGCTTTTGCAAAAGAGGGAGAGAATCGTTCAAGGCAACCAACTGATTTCTATCATAAATGCTTAGGGCTGAGTAGGGGCATCTAGAGACTAGCAACATAATTTGATAACATGAATTGTGACACTTTCCATTTCTTCCAGGCTTTTTAACAATTTAAACAACACAAGAATATCAGCTCCTTCTCAGGGTTTGGAAGAATTTTTTGCTAAAACTGTGTGAGCTTCATGCCTTTTCAGAGACTAGCTTTTTAAATGAGTATTTCAATTGGTTACATGGTTATTGGCTTATTTAGATTTTGTTCCTTTATTAAGTCAATTTTGATAGTCTCAACTTTTCTAGGAAAAAGAATGTTCATCTTATCGGTTTTGTTATGTGTTCATAGAATTACGCCCTAGCACTGTAATTTTTAAAATCTCACCTGTTCCTGGGTTTCCAAATAGCAGTCTTTACTTTTTATTTGATTAGATTATTTTAAAAATGTGTCTATTTTACTGTTATATTTCAAAAGTTCAGCTCTTATATACTTAAATTAATTCTAATTTAATTTTTCTAGTTTCAAGTGTATTAATTTCTGCCTTCTCTTTCAACTTCTTTCACTAGGTTTGTTTTATTTTTGTTTTCTAGCTTTTTAAATTCAATGCTTAGTTCCTTTGTTTTCAACTCAATGTTGCATTTGCCTCGATCCTGGTAATGGTCACGCCTTAGTTTTGATGGGGCTGGTAATTGTTTTCTAATCTTCTAATAACAGTTTTGTTTCCATTGTCCAAAGGTTCTTTGTATTTGTTATATTTGTAGAATATTTTAAATTCTTCATATGTTTGATGTATATAATTGTTTTATACACAGGCAAACACACACACACACACACACACACACACACACACATATATCCCCTAGTTTTATTGAGGTGTGATCTGCAAACATTTTCTTTGAAATTTGTTTTGAAGGATTTATATTAATTATTTTATATTTTTAACATTAATGACCTCCACTTTCTCCTTGTCAAAGAACATTTGACACTGAGGCTGAGTTCAAATCCAGTTCTAGAACTTCCTATGTGCCTAGCACTATATTTGTTCTAACCAAGGTTCCATCCTGTTTCAGGAACTTAATTGATGATTGTTCATTATTCTCTTATGCAATGGTGGTCTCATTATACATTCTCTATCCTTGACTCATAAAACCCTTGACTTTAGTTTTCTTTTTACCTCCTTAACTATAATTTCTCAGGCATTTTATTAGCTACTCTTTCTCTGTGTATCCCTTTATTATAATTTTTATCTTGGTTCTCTTTTTCTCTTTTTGCAAATGAGATTGTGTTGAACAAGTTCCTTTATTTCTGTAATATCAGCTATTTATTTTATATTTTTTCAGTACCTTGAGCACATCTTTCATACTAACAACTATCCTCCCAACATAATCAGCAGAACATTATTTTGTCTCTTTGAAATTAATATAATGTAAAATATAAGATAGTAAAAATGATTTCTGCTACAATGGAGTTGAAATATTTTTAAAGGTTTCAATGATAAGTACATGAAAAGTTTCTTGATTAATGCAACATAACTATAATAAAAGAATAGATATTCCAGACAATAAGTATAATAAAAATTCAAAGAAAGGATGACCTTGAATTCATTTAGGTGTATTACCAATTATTCTCTCTAATGTATCTTTGTAGTTTTTTCATTTAAGTGAAATCTTTCCCTTGAATTTTTCTCTATTAAATCTCATTATCATTATTAAGCCCAATTTATCCAGTTATAGAGAATTCTGGGATTGTTTGAAGATATGCTCTAGATTATGAATAAACGATATAAATACAACCAAGATTTCAACATCAGCTTCTATGAAATCCTGTTATCTTTTCTATCTCTGAGCAAAGATGAGGAAAATCTGTGAACATTATTAGTCAGCCAGTTATATATTAGCCTAGCTAGTGCAGTGGTTCTCAACTTTGGCTGCACATTAGAATCACCTGGGAATCTTTTTAAACTCCTGATTTCTGGGCCTCATCCTCCGGAAATTCTGTTTCTTTGTTATGGGGTGGGGCCCCCCACCCCATAACAAAGAAACAGAATTTCTGGAGGATGAGGCCCAGAAATCAGGAGTTTAAAAAGATTCCCAGGTGATTCTAATGTGCAGCCAAGGTTGAGAACCACTGCACTAGCTAGGCTAATATATAACTGGCTGACTAATAATGTTCACAGATTTTCCTCATCTTTGCTCAGAGATAGAAAAGATAACAGGATTTCATAGAAGCTGATGTTGAAATCTTGGTTGTATTTATATCGTTTATTCATAATCTAGAGCATATCTTCAAACAATCCCAGAATTCTCTATAACTGGATAAATTGGGCTTAATAATGATAATGAGATTTAATAGAGAAAAATTCAAGGGAAAGATTTCACTTAAATGAAAAAACTACAAAGATACATTAGAGAGAATAATTGGTAATACACCTAAATGAATTCAAGGTCATCTTTTCTTTGAATTTTTATTATACTTATTGTCTGGAATATCTATTCTTTTATTATAGTTATGTTGCATTAATCAAGAAACTTTTCATGTACTTATCATTGAAACCTTTAAAAATATTTCAACTCCATTGTAGCAGAAATCATTTTTACTATCTTATATTTTACATTATATTAATTTCAAAGAGACAAAATAATGTTCTGCTGATTATGTTGGGAGGATAGTTGTTAGTATGAAAGATGTGCTCAAGGTACTGAAAAAATATAAAATAAATAGCTGATATTACAGAAATAAAGGAACTTGTTCAACATAATCTCATTTGCAAAAAGAGAAAAAGAGAACCAAGATAAAAATTACAATAAAGGGATACACAGAGAAAGAGTAGCTAATAAAATGCCTGAGAAATTATAGTTAAGGAGGTAAAAAGAAAACTAAAGTCAAGGGTTTTATGAGTCAAGGATAGAGAATGTATAATGAGACCACCATTGCATAAGAGAATAATGAACAATCATCAATTAAGTTCCTGAAACAGGATGGAACCTTGCTGGGGAGGGACTGCACTGGCCTCTCTTGCCCAGTCCCAATCAGGGCCGATGGGGGCCATCTCCCCCAGTCCCTACTGGTCGGAGCATCTGCCCTCTGGTGGTCAGTGCATGTCATAGAAACTGGTCAAACAGTGGAACAAATGGCCAGACACAGCATATTAGGCCTTTATTATATAGGATAGCTGTGGATCATATAGAAATGATAGTGGCAGCCAGTCTTGGTTCATAATGATCAAAAAGAAACATGATTTTCAAGTAATGATTTCAATGAGAGAACAATCAGATTTTTAAAACATCCATTAGTGACTTATTTTGTTTGCATTTTATTACTTAATTCTCACATAGCCACTGGCTGAGGCTGAGGGAAAGTCTTATTGTTTAGTCCTAATAAGAAAGACTAGCTGTGAAGAGTCACTAAGTGATATCCTGGAAGAATATAAGATGCACAGTCAGGAACATATATAATCAAAGGGAATAGGATAGTTGTTTCACTTTTATTCTTGTTACAATATGCTTAAGGGGACAACATTCACAGAGGATTTTTAAGGCAGTAAAACTAGTCTGTATGACACCATAAGAATGGATACATTCAATGTTCATTTGCCCTAACCCATAGGCTGTACAACACTAAGAGTGAACCATAGTGTAAACTATGGACATTAGGTTATTAGGATGTGTCAATGTAGGTTCATCAATTATAACAAATGTACCACTCTGTGAAGGGATGTTGATAATGGGGACAGCTGTGCTTGTGTAGCAATAGGGCATATTTGGGGAATTTCTACATCTTCTGCTCAATTTTGCTGTCAATCTTAAACTGCTCTTGAAATTAGTCTTAAAATTAATAATAAAATTTTAAAAACTTGTTGGAGCATGTATATACTTGGATGATATTTGTGGCCACATGGGAGCAGTCTTCTTTGACCACATGGGGGAGGCCATCTTGTGTGTTGGAGTGATGGTCAATTTGCATACTGGTCGTGACTAATTAGCATATCTTGGCTAATTAGCATATCCCTCTTTTATTATATAGGATGTTACTAACATCTTTTATTTTTTTAGACATATTTCTTTTATTGATTTCAGAGAGGAAGGGAGAGGGAGAGAGAGATAGAAACATCAATGATCAGAGAGAATCATTGATTGGCTGCCTCCTGTACAACCCCCACTGGGGATCGAGCCCGCAACCCTGGCCATGTGCCCTTGGCTGGAATCGAACCTGGGACCCTTCAGTCTGCAGGCCGACGCTCTATCCACTGAGCCAAACCAACTAGGGCTGTCATCTTTTAATAGAACATAATTCATCTGTATTGTATTTGTTCCACTTACCTTCCCATGTCTAAGAGATAACAAGAAAGTATGGGGACTAATTTTCACATCTGATTCTTTCTCAGATCTCTAAGGAATTTAAAATTTTTTCTTGTTCTATAATACATCTACTTGAAGTAGCACAAACAGATGTTCTTCAGTTTTACACAGTATTGATCAAATTTCTGCCTCAGTGTAATACTCTTTGGGGCATGGGATGTATTGTCCTCAAAAGGGCTGTTGTAATTCCGGCTGAGTTGACTTGTTTTTTCAACAGGTGTTGCTCTGGACTGAATGTTTCCTTCCCTTAAAACTCAAAGCAGAAGCTTGATCCCCCACGTGATGGCATTTGGAGGTGGGATCTTTGGGAGGCGATTAGGTCATGCAGATAAAACCCTGATAAATGGGATTAGTTTTCTTATAAAAGAGACCTCAGAAACTCTCTTGTTCCCCTTAGGCCGTATAAGGACACAGTGAAAGGATGGTCATCTATAAATCAGGAAGCGGGTTCTCACCAGCTACCAAATCTGGAGACATCTTGATCTTGGACTTTCCAGCCTCCAGAACTGTGAGTAATAAATGTTTGTAATTTAAGGCACCTAGTCTATAGTGTTGTTGTTATAGTAGCCAAAAGACTAAGAAAGGTACCATGAGAAAGTTTTTTTTCCAATCCTATTCATAAATGTCTAATTAGCATAAGGAAAAAATTAATCGCTTTGCTTCTGCTTCCCAGTACATGATTTATTTTGTTATCTTTTTGCAATAGATCCTTTAATGTCATAAAGATTCTGTTTCAAATTATTCCAACATACCTGGCAGATATTACTAGTTATTCCTTTGAACAAGACTGTGAAATAAGTTGTACATCTTTTAGATGAAGGAGGTCAGGTTTGAGAGATTGCCCAAGGTTATATAATACATTAATTTTATATATATATATTTAGAATTCTCAGTCTTCAGTGTCTCTACTTTCATAAAATCAGATGGATATGAGCTAAATGATGTTTTAAATGAAAAAAATTTCAAGGCAGGGACATGTGACTCCAAGTTGAGGAATGGCAATTTAGCAATTCAGTGGATGTGGTTGTAAGAATACATTGGTTTTTCATTCAGAAGTGGATTGCTTTTATCACTCCTCATCATTTCTTTTGTGATCTTACCAAGAAGAGATCTAATGTTAGATATAAGAGATGTCTATAGCCTAATATGAGAAGTAGGCTGCCTCTTGTGTGTAAAAACTGGGAGAAATAAGGAAGCAGTGGAAGTGATGGTGCATTTACTGCAAACCCCTTCTCACTTCAGTTTTTGATAGCTACAAACACTATTTCCCCAGGGAAATTACAAAGTTATCTATCTCAAGTATTATACAGAGTGCATATTAAATTATCATTGCTAATATATATTTGGTTATATATAAAACTCATTAAAGATATCAGTTTACTACATTAATTTCTGCCTGTTTGGGACAGATGTATCAAGCATAGTATCAGAGAAAATAAAACACTACTAGCATCTGTACTTCTATTTTTGCTCAGTATTTTGTTTATTTTCAAAGATTCATTGTGGTAATGTGAACTAAGTTAATTAGCGGCAACAGAAACTTTGAATAATTCAAAGAGGCACTTTAGGAAAATTGCATTTTTTTCCAATTGGCTACATCATAAGTTTGTTATGATGAATAATAGTGAGGCAGCTGTTTGGGTTGATTTATTGTTTGTACATAAAAAATTCATATTATAATTTTTAGCAGAAATGAAGCTATTTATAGTAATTACCTTTTTCAAAGGCATCAATGCAGAGATGCAAGGGAATCCACAGAAGTATTCATTGTTCTGAACCTTCAAAGATAACATGTACAACAGGATCAAGAGGAAGCAAGAATCAAAGCTATGCTATTCAATCCAGCTTCTTGGAACTGTTATAAATAATGTTGGATCCAAGAACATTTTTTATATTCTTGTTTTACAGTGATTTTTTACTCAAAGCATTTTTTGACAAGTGTTATTTTTTTTTAATGTACTTCCATTCGGTCTTTTGTTTTCAATTTTGCACATTAACGAAATCAGTTGAAAATGATTCCGTGGTGTGCTGGTTTTTATCTGTTTGCTCTCCCGCTCACCCACCCCATCCCATCTGTCTATCCCAACCATATATTCTCCAGATCGCTCTTACTCTTCTGGTCTCTGCCCTGGAATTCTGACTTTTCTAGATTGCATGACTTGATTCTTTAGCCCTTTGGGTTCTAGTTGTATTTGGCTAAGGAAGTACAACATGAAATGGAAAGGTGATAAATAGAATGAGGTTAAAATATGTAGTCTCCATTTTCTCCTGTGTCCTGGCCTGGTCAGTGTCTGTTTCCACAGTGGTATCTCCTAATGGCTTGGTCCTTCTTCCCTGGACTCAGCTCTCATGGAGGGCTGATTCTATCATTTCCTCCCCTTTAGCCCTAGGGGTAATAATGGCTTCCGATGGATGGCTGCTACTGTCTGGTCATTTCCCCATTCCTTATTAGTTTTGTCATTTCTGCCCGCATCTCTGTAAGTAGTCCTTTCATTAAACTTCAGCTAAGACCTTTTGAATGGGACATCTGTTTTTCCCCGGGCACGGAATGATAAAATTGGTTTACATAAAAAGGAACCTAAACATAAAAATGAATCTGTCACCTATAAAGAGAACAAAAGGAAAAACCCTTTTACTGTATCAGCCTATTCCTGAATGCTTTTCATACTTTGCATCCCTCATCTTTCTCAGCTCATGCCAGTCTGAGGCCTGGAGGAGAGGAAACTGGAGGAATAAACAGCCCAACAACACTCTCCTTCTGCCTTCTGATCTTTGGTGCTTGCCATTGACTGAATCCCAACAACCAGGGTTTAAGGGAGTTTGCTGATGCTGTGTGAGAGAGACATAAATTAGACAGGGCAGATGGTGGACCTGAAGAGACAAATGCAGCACTGCTTTTGATTTACTTTCTTGTCAGTGAACACAGTTTTAGAAGTTCCACTTGCTTTATACTGTCATAATCCTCCACAAATAACCCATAGGATAAGCCAGTGGTCCCTATGAGATGAATCAAGATTCTCTCTATCACTGGACCTCAATAAATGCCGTCTCTTCATAGACAGGCTGCGTTTAGACTCTTTAGTGATTGGTGGCAGTTCAGAGACTTTATTTAGTAATCTTCCTGAAGTTCTGAGTAGTTCCCTTTTGCCAGTGAAGAGCTATCCAGGTAACTGGCTATAGGTCGCATAGAGGTCTAGGGAATATGCTATGATCAATACCCAATATTGATCCATGGCTATGATGCAAATCCTATCTCAAAGGGAACCAACCTCCCCTTCAATGGAGAGCCTCCAGGCCTATGTATTCATTTAGGTCTTAGAACTAGATAAGAAGCTATAAATCCACATCATGATGACTTGAATTAGATTTTTAACACTAGACTTAGACATTTTCTTCTTTTATATATTAAGCCACACCTCAGTAGGCTGCTCATCTATTTCATTCTGAGGGACTTAGTAATCAGTAAGTCACTGACACAAGTTAATGCAAGTCAGCACACTATTGCCATTGCAACCCTTGCCTTATGAATGCGATTTTAAGCACCTTATTTTTTATGGTTATGACCCTTCATCTGGCTTCAACTTCTCTGGCATACCATTATTTCCACAGAAATACAGAGCCATTTCTACTGAAGCATCTCCCACCATCAGTCATCTTTGGCCTATAGAAGACATTCACCACAGTGATTTTCAAAGATGCGTTGCTAGGGGAGTGTCCACTTGGTTCTTTCAGGGTGACTGATAGAAGGGAGCTTAGCAAGTTGCACATAAGAAGTCTACTAGAATTTTCCCATATCCCTAAACCTTCAGATTCCTTCTCTATCATCAGGTGGTTTTCAACTCAGAGTGCACATTAGAATCACCTGGGGAGCTTCAGGAAACCCAGTGCCCAGGATGTACCCCTGGGATGTTAAAATTGGCCTCTAATGTGGGACCTACACATTAATTTCTGTTTTAAGCTTCTTGGTGATTGCAGTGTACAGCCAAGATGTACAGCCACTGTACATTGCCAGAGAATTTCTAGCATTCTTCCTCATTACTTGTAAGCCATCATGGAGCCCCAAATTCAATTTTCTAGTCTTTTGTTGTCAACACCATTCCTTGGGTACTTAAGTCCAATTTATTACCTTTCAAATCTCATATGAATATACCTAGAATTTGGAAATTCATAATTCTTATCCTTTCCCTTGTCTGCCCAATTGCAGGGTCCTGTTCTTTTTCCCTCAGTGCCCTTTTTAGCATAAGATATGTGGCTGGTTTTTCCATTTAGTTGGTTTACAACCATTCAATTACTTTCAGTCCTTAGACTTGATTCTCATTTATATTTACCCTGTAGCTACTGGAGATAAGGGACTCTCTTAAGTTTCCATAGAAGCTTTCTGATTTTTCATTCATGTTCTGAAGGGGACCTTCCATTTTTTTTCTTCTTTTGCTACAATCTTTGTTGTAACTATTATTGCTGTAGTGACTAAGTGTCACAGTCACTTGGTCCCCCACCGCCTTCGTCACATCTGTACTTCATCTGCTGCACCCCCGTGATTGTTTGACTAATCACAATGTCACAGCATGCCAGAGATTATCAGTGTCCTGCTTCCTGAAGCCAAGAAGCTGTGAGCTTCTCAAATATGCTAACCACCCAATCCCAGAAGCCTATTTTAAGGGTGTTTCCTAGGGCCACTTCTTGTGCCTATTCCTGAATTACACAAGCTCCTGACAGGAAACAGATGACACATTTAAATGGACCAATTAAGGAAAGTTTAATAGAGGACGAGTTACAGATGTTTGTATAGGGTCAAAACCGGGGAGCTTTGACCACCCCGAGGCATGAACTTTACCCTCCTTCCATCCTCTGATCTTCTTCCAGTACCTTCTAATGAACAAACTCAATCAGGATAACCCTGCCCAGAGGTCAATAGATAAAGTTGATGACTTTCATAAAGAATAGCCTCCTTTGGATATACAGAGAGAAGAGAAGGATCTGGGGTACATCTAGGCACAAATAGACAAAGTCCAGCAGGATGACCAAATTGTTTGTCGCCGCTAAGCTCCAATATATAAATGAATCTCTCATTTGAAATCATCAATGGGATGTCTAAAAGACATCTCAGACCCAATATATTGAAGCTCATAACCATCGCCACCCATCTAAATCCACTCTACTTGATGTTGAAAAGGAAATCTGCCTGACAGTAAGGAAGCTAAAAGTAATCCTTAACAACGCCCTCTCTTTTGCTTTCTGATCAACCTCCAATTCTTGTTGGATTCTAAGTTCTTAAATATTTCATGTATCTTTTTACTTATTTTTATCACTATTAGAGCACTGTCACTATGGTAATACTCCCAACTCTTATTACTTCTTTTTTATGATGAATATAAATACATGTATTGTTATTTTAAAAAATTATTCAGACTTTTTATTTTGAAGTAAAACACAGATCCAGAAAAGTGCATAAGACCTACATATATACCTCAAAGGATGATCATAAAGTGAACACTAATGTAACCACCACTTGGTCAAGAAGTAGGACCCTGTCAATATACCAGTGTTTCCCTTGAGTGTCTTTCAAGGACTCCTTCCTCTGCTGTCTTCTAAGGGAGACCTGCTATCATGACCACTCACACAATACAGTAGTTTACTTTTCTCAGGCAGACTTTTTTGTTAATGGCTTCATTGAGATATAATTCACTTATTTAGAATATTTTATCACCCCCAAAAGAAACTCTATATCCATTAACAGACTTCCCACCCCACTTTTTCCAGACTTCCTACCCCAGAGTCCTACATAAACAGTAATCTACTTTCTGTCTGTATTGATTAACCTATACTGGATATTTTATAAAATAGAATCATATAACTGCTTCTTTTGCTTAGCATAATGTTTTCAAGTTTCATCCTCACTGTAACATGTATTAGTATAACACTCTTTCTTATTGCCTAAAAATATTGCATTATATGGATATGTCACATTTTATTTATTAGCTAGTGGCCTAGTACACAAATTTGTACACATTGAAAGGAAATTAATTAGAAGAAATATTTTAATATCGCTATTTGCCCTTTCTCTAAATAGAAGTGTCAACCAAATTCATGATCGACAATGACAGATCAAAACACATGCATGCGATTGGCACCAGTGAGAGCTTTATATGTATTACACAGGTGTGAGTCAACTTAGCCTTTTATAGATATAGAACAAACTTGCTTAATTAGACCTGCTTTTTGATTTAGCTAAACTTTTTCCAG
>NW_005371541.1:1686813-1692182 GCF_000412655.1 Myotis brandtii
CCCTTCAGGGTGGGGGTCCCCACTGGGGTGCCTGGCCAGTCTGGGTGAGGGGCTGAGGGCTGTTTTCCGGCTGGCGAGTGACTAAAGCTTCCAACCGCTCCTTGTTTTCTTTTCTTTTTTTTTATTCTGGGCCAGCTTTAGCTCTGAGGCCTCGCTGCTGAAAACATGGATACAATGTTTCGGTCCGGCTGGGTTTCAGTCTGGCTGTTTTCTGGGGTTTTGTTTACCTTCTTATTTGCAACATAGTATATAGTTGCTTAGACTTGCAGCTGAGAGGCTGGCAAGTAAGGCAGCGAATGTTGGAGTCTGCAGCAAGCAAGCCTCGTGCTCGCTTCAGTGCCTGGCTGCCGGCCGCCATCTTGGCTGACAGTTAATTTGCATATACTCACCGATTAGCCAATGAAAAGGGTAGCGGTCGTACACCAATTACCATGTTTCTCTTTTATTAGTGTAGATTGGACCAGGTTCATCTATGCGGTCTGTCATTACCGAAACATCGTGATATGGTGTATGGCCATTCATCTCTGGCCTGTGTGAACTTCCGGTTTTATTCCTCTAATTTTTTAGGGCTATTCTTTTCTAGCTTCACATGTGTTTGGTAATCAATACTTAGCTGGAGATTGAGGCAGGACCCTCTGCAGATTTCTGGATCCCTCTGCCTGTGCTAGTATTGTCTCTCCCTTACAAAGGGCCGTGAAACTCTCTCTTGATGTATCTGATCTCTTAGCTTAGTCTCTCCAGCCCAGGGAGACAACAGGCTCCAGTGCTTTCCTCATCACTGTAGTCTGGAAGCTTTCGCCAAGGGAGCTGGCAATCATAAGGCTCATTTTAGTTTTTACCGTTTTTTAGGAGTCACTGCCTGAAGTCCTAGGCATTTAAAGCTGGTGTTTCATATTTTCCCCATTTTTCATTTGTTTTAATAGAGTAAATCTGATCTCTATGACTCTGTCATTGCTGGAGATGAGGTCCGAAACCACACTGTTTTAATTCTTTTTATTTTTACACTAATAACTCCTTTTCTAAATTTAATACAACTTTAAGTCATAAAATCTGGTAGTACAAATCTCTTGACTATATTTTTCTTTTTCTGTATTTTTGGAGGTTATTTTGAGTTCCTTCCATATTATGTAATTGTTAGAATTGACTCATCAATTTCTATTAAAAAATAGCCTTGACAAGAATTGCATGAATTTATAGATCAGTTTGCAAAGAATTTCCTTCTCAATATTGTGTTTTTGAAGTATGAAATTAATATATCTGTTCACTTACTAATGCTTTTTAAAAAAATATATTTTTATTGATTTCAGAGAGGAAGGGAGAGTTAGAAACATCAATGATGAGAGAGAATCATTGATCGGCTGCCTCCTGCATGTCCCAAACTGGCATGTGCCCTGACAGGAATGAAACCATAACCTCCTAGTTCATAGGTCAGTGCTCAACCACTGAGCCAGACCAGCCAGGCCTTTCTAATGCTTTTAAAAATTTACCTCAGCAACGTTTTGTAGCTTTCATTGTAGAGATCTTATTTGCCTTTCATAACATTTTTGGCTAAGTATACTAGTATTATGCCTTTATTGCTATTGTAAATAGTATTTTCTATTCTGTTTTTCATTTGTCCTTTGTTAGTATATAAAAACAATTGATTTTATATAATCCTTGTAATACTTCAAAGTTGATTAATTCATTTATAAGTTCCATTAAAATTTTAATTTTTTTGAATTATACACATTCCTGTCATCTGTGAATTATAACAGTCTTGCATCTTTTTTTCCATGTTGTTTGCTTATCTATTCAGTTAATTTTTTTATTCTACTACATAGAAACTCCAGTATTGTGTAGATTGGAGTATATGGATATCTATACTTTACATATTCCTAATCTTTGGAAGAGATTATCTAGTGTTTTACCATTGTCTATGAGATTAGCTCCAGGCACATAGATGTACTTTATGAGATTAAGTAAATTCCTTCTATCCTTAGTCTGTTGAGAGGTTTTGTGTTTGTTTTTTTTAACATGAGCTGATGCTAAATTTTTAATATTTTTATGTATAATGAAATTATCCTATGGTTTTTACAATTAATAATATGTGCTTTATGAACTAGCATAATGTTCCATGTGTATTTAAAAAGAATGTGTAGCTCTCATTTGATTGTAGTGTTTTATCAGTTCCTCAAATTAAAATCTTTTGAATACTTGCTATTTTTTCTTTTCTTTTCTGTTAATACTGTCTATTACTGGCACTGCCAAAGGCTCCAGCCTCCTTTGGTGCAGTGCCTGACCCAAGGTTCATTTTAGCCATTTCTCCAGGGAACTCTTTTTAAAGATGGTATTAGAAAACAACTTCTCAGCACAAGGTGTACTTGTTTATACTGAGGTGTTGATACTTGCAGGCTCTGTATACTGCCAGAGCAGTAGAATATGTGGTCAATAGTACTTAACCCACATGTACACCTACATCTATAAAAATGTGTTATATATGGAACAGTCTACCTCTTTTGTTAGCTAAATGTCAGTTTCTGCTTATGTCTATCTTTAATCCATTACATTCTTGCTTATTTGTAAGCTTCCACTTCGACAGTGAGAAAAGTGGCTCCAACAATCTACCATCAATTCCCTTAATTGTTCAATTCCACGTTACATGTATAACAGCGCCAGATTTCTTAATTCATACCCCTGTGGGAAATTACTGTATCACTAGACTGTCATGCAGTAGAACAGTTCTTTTTGCCTTACAGATTTATTCTTACAGATTTCATTCATTTACCAAGTCAATTAGGCTGGCACCTTTTTCCCGCTCACCCTCTTCAGTCAGGTTGTTTCAAATATTTGTAATATACTAATTAGGGTTTGTTCTTCTTTGTTGTTGTTATTGCATCCTGCATTCTATCCTGGGAAACTCAAACTTAATAAATAACATTTCCTTAAGTTTCCATATACTTTTTGTGCTGCAAAATTCTATGGGTTTTGACAAATGTATTTTGTCATGTAGTCAATATTACAGCCTCCTTTGGATACGTTTGTGTTTTTATTTTTTTATTTTACCTCCTCTATTAGCTTTATAGCCATATTATTTTTATACATCTCTCTATATAAAAGCCAAGCGACTGGAATGACCAGAATGACTGGAACGACTGGTCGCTATGACGCATACTGCGGTGGCCAACCGGCCTGATTGGGGCCCCAATTGGCCCCCCCAATGACCCGCAGCCCCTCACCTAGGCTGGCCCCACCCCTGATTGTCCCCCACCATTGGGGACGAGGCCCATCGACCTTCCGCAGGCCCCCTCTGCCTGGCCTGGCCCCTATCTACCCCCCTACTCCAATCGGGGCCAGCTGGCCAACCTTCTGTATCCCTTCCCCCTTGCCAGCCTGGCCTGATAGGGCCCCATTGGGGTGGGCCAGCCGGACCCCACCCGTGCATGAATTTGTGCACTGGGCCTCTAGTTTATATATAAAATTTGTATATTTATATAAAATAAGTGTTTGTTTTATATTAACAATAGCTCCAGCAATCATAATATAAATCATTAACTACTCTGTGCCTCAGTATGAACTTCCTTTTTCTTGTTTTCTTTGGTGTTCTCTATGCTTTTTGAGGTTCTAAGTTGAGATTTTTCATCAAATTTTAAAAGTTTGGGGCCATTATTTCTTTAAATATTTTTTTGTCTAATTCTTTATATCCTCTCATTCTAGGACTCAAGTTAGACATATGTGTACTAACTTAATATTTCTCAAAGGCCTCTGGTCCTCTGTTCAGGTTTTATCCACTCTTATATCCCATGTGTACTTTTGTGTGGATAGTTACAAGGGACGTAGCTTTATGTTCACCAGTTTCTCTTCTGCTTTTATTCTGTCTGCTCTGAAAACAATGTAATACATTTTATTTCTTATATTGTATTTTTCCCTTCAAAAGCATCAATTTGATTCTCCATTATCTATATGATAGCGCTCCTAGAATAATTCATATGTTCAACCATTCTTTCTGTCTTATATAACAATCATTTAACACTTTTTATAATAGTTGTCTTAAAGTTCTTGATGATTAATTCTGCCACCTGAACTACCAGTAATTTTTGCTTCTATTGATTGATTTTACTCTTGATTCTGGGTCCCATTTTCCTACTTCTTCATATCTCTTCACATGGCAGTATGGCATGTGCATATCTGAATGAATAATGTTATTTTAAATTGTTCTATCTCTGTCTCTATCTTTCAGAGTGTGCAGTCCTGTCTTTCATAGGGCAGTTAAGGTGAGGGCTACTCTATCGGATTCCACCAAGACCTGGACTGAATTTTGTTTAAGTACTTAATTGTTTTTTGATTTTTTTTGAGAGCAGTTTTCGATTCCCTTCAAAATTGAGAGGGAGGTCCAGAGGTTTATCATATGACCTCTACCTCCACACTTGCATAGCCTCACATATTATTCACATCTCCCCCCAGAATGGTACATCTGTTATAACTGATGAATCTACATAGACACGTCATGATCACCCAGAGTCCATAGTTACATTGTGGTTTACTCTTGGTGTTGTACATTGTGTGGGGTTGGACCAAGTATATAATGACATGTATCCATCGTTAAAGTATCAGACGGAGTATTTTCACTTCCCTAACAATCCTATGGGCTCCAATTATTCATCCCTCCCTTCACCCCCACTTTTTAATTAGCTTGTGTTCACCACCGGTTTCAGGTTCCATTGTAGAGGCTGCACTTTGCCTGATAGCCTAATTCCAAACTTTTAGGACAGCAGTCTCAGAAGAGCTAATCCTCCATCTTTTCAGGATTTGAGCTGTGAGTAGTTTGGGTTCTAGCCTTAGTTGGCTTCGGTTCCCTTTGATATTATACTTCAGCAAGCCCTGGAATCTCTACACTCGGAGACTCTTCAAACACTGTTTTCCAGGCCTCATCCCTTGCTACTTGTGCCACTTTTCCTGCCATTCCCTCATCAGCATTCCTCGAGGAGAGGATTGTCAAGATGGATATTTATTTTTTACACTTGGGGATTTTCCAGATGACCTATCTTGCCACCCATGTTGTCCTTTAGAATTCACCTCATTTCTCCTTGTAAAGTCACTCCAGGAAAGGCATGCCTCTCCTCTGCGCATTGGCACTGTCCCCAGACACTTGTCTGTCGGAACTGAAGCATCTGCATGTCTTTGTCCACCAGTGAAAATTTCATCCCTCTTTGGTGTTAATTTATTATGGCATTTTGAATCAACTCCTCTTCAATGGCTTTATGGGAAACTATGCTTTATATTTTATTTATTTTGTTCTTATTGTTAATGTGGTGCTGTGGAATTCCACATCCTACTATATATATATTTTAAAAATTTATGTTTATTGTTTAAAGTATTACAGATGTCCCCTT
>NW_005371541.1:1692356-1713008 GCF_000412655.1 Myotis brandtii
CTTCAACCCCCTCCCCCATGCCAGGCCTTCACTGCCCTTGTCCTACTATATCTTAATCAGAAGTGAAACTTTCCAAAATTGCTTATTTCATGGGTTTCTCTAATAACCTACTAATGCATTTTATCTCATTCATCCTGTCCTTCTTTCCATAAAACAGCACATTTATAACAATATAACCAAAGCCATCTTTTTTTTTTTAATAACAAGGATAAACCTATCTATGTACTTATGTTTCTGTAGTGAGTAAAATGCTTTATTTTAGTGTGGAATTATAAGCACACCCTCTCTGGAATCCTACAGGCAGATACTGCTTTGTAATTAGACTTTCTTTAGTTTCAGTTTATTTCCTAAAGTAATTGAAGCTTGTAGACATTAGCTTTAAAGCTAGCACATGATGCCCTAGCTGGTTTGGCTCAGTGGATAGAGCGTCAGCCTGCAGACTGAAGGGTCCCAGGTTGATTCTGGTCAAGGGCACATGCCCGGGTTTCGGGCTTGATACCCAGTAGGGGATGTGCAGGAGGCAGCCAATCAATGAGTCTCCATCATTGATCTTCTATCTCTCTCTTCCCCTCCCTTCCTCTCTGAAATCAATAAAAATATATTTAAAAAAGAAAAAGCTAGCACATGAACTTGATTGTTCCTCAATTGTTTGAAGGTTGGTATATTAGTCAACTGGGGCTGCCATAATAAAATACCAAAAAAGGGGTGGTTCATTTTTAATTTTTTAAATATAAATCTTTTATTTATTTTGTTTATTTTAGTTATTTTTTAATTTACCTTTATTGTTGAAAGTGTTATAGATGTACCCCCCTTTTTTCCCTCTGGAAGAGGATGACCCCCTCACCCCACACCCACCCCTCCCAGGCTTTCATAACACTATTGTCTGTATCCATGGCTTATACTTATATGCATATAAGTTCCCTGATTAATCATGCCCCATCCACCTATCCCTATACCTCCACCTTCCCTCTGAATTTCTTCAGTTTGTTCCATGCCTCTATGTTTCTGGATCTATTTTGTTCATCAGTTTATTTTGTTCATTAGATTCCACATATGAGTGAGATCATGTGATACTTATCTTACAATGACTGGCTTATTTCACTTAGCATAATACTCTCCAGGTCCCTCCATGTTGTTGCAAATGGTAAGAGTTCCTTCTTTTTTACCGCTGCATAGTTTTCCCTTGTGTAAATGTAACATAGCTTTTTCATCCACTCATCTGCTAATGGGCACTTGGGGTGTTTCCAAATCTTAGTTATTGTAAATTGAACTGCTATGAATATAGGGGTGCACATATCCTTTCTGATTGGGGTTTTGGGTTTCTTAGGATATATTTCTAGAAGTGGGATCATTGGGTCAAATGGGAGCTCCATTTTTAATTTTTTGTGGGAACTCCATACTGTTTCCCACATTGGCTGCACCAGTCTTCATTCCCACCAGCAGTATACTAAGGTTTCCTTTTCTCCACATTCTTGCCAACACGTGTCTTCTGTTGATTTGTTGATAATAGCCATTCTGACAGGTGTGAGGTGAAATCTCATTGTCATTTTAATTTGCATCTCTCAGAGGATTAGTGACTTTGAGCATTTTTTCATATGTCTCTTGGCTTTCTGTATATCCATTGCTCTAGAGGCTAGACGTCCATGGCCAATGTGCTAGAAAATTTGATTCCTAGTGAGTGTTCAATTCCTGGCTTGTAGATGGCTATCTTTTTGCTATGTCCTCATATGGTCTTTCTTTTGTTTGAGCACTGATACAGAACTCTAGTGTCTCTCTTCCTCTTCTCATAAGGGCACCAGCCCTATTGAATTAATGCCCCATTCTTATAACCTCACTTAACCTTAGTTATTGCTATAAAAGCCCTATCTCCAAATATAGACCATTGGGTGTTGGGGCTTCAAACTATGAATTTGGGGGAACACAATTCATTCCATAACAGCATTTACTATAATACCCATCCATAGAAGGGTCTCATTAAAGCACTATTTATTGAATGAATTAATATATGAATGGGTTTTCCTTATATAACAATTAAAATCAACTACCAGGGCATCAATGGGGGCAAACAAGGGGGCATCTGTAATACTTTCAACAATAAAGATAAATTTAAAAAAATCAAATACCATGCTTGTTGCTTTCCTCTGAATTCAGTCTATGAAATGTGGATCCTTCCTATAGTGGAAAATTCAGAAATAAGCAAAATAACTCACGTATTGTTTACCTCTGGTAGAGTGGTGATACATAATTTTCATAGGTGACTTCAAAGCCCATGATATTTCTGTCTTTTCACTATCCTGCCTTTAGATGGAGACAACTGAAATGAGGTATGTACATGGCTGGAGAAAAAAGGAAAAAGGAATACAATGAATTTTCCATGGTATTTTTTTTCTAACAAACATATTTATTATAATAAATTATATTTAAAACAATTATACATATTACTTAAGGGCAGTTGGATAGTTTTCACATCCATTTAGCAATTCTTTTTTTTTAAAAAAATGTTTTTATTGATTTAAGAGAGGAAGGGAGAGGAAGAGAAGGATAAAAACATCAGTGATGAGAGAGAATCATTGATTGGCTGCCTCCTGCATGCCCCACACTGATGATCAAGCCCGAAACCCGGGCATGTGCCCTGACTGAGAATGGAACCATGGCCTCCTGATTCATGGGCCTATGCTTAACCACTAAGCAACACCAGCTGGGCGGCAATTCTATTACCTACCAGGAATCAGATACTGGATCAGGCAATGGACATAACAAGTGAATACTTATATTACCTTATTTTAAGATTTATATTGTCTATATGTGGAAGATAGACAAGTAAAGAGAGAAAAACATTTAAAATTTTGTAAATGCTGATAAAATTGATATCATGGGGCACATATAAAGGCTACGTGGCCTAATTTGGGACCTATCTGTAATGATTTTTTTTTGTCTACAAGTGATAGAAAACCCACCCTGAAATGGCTTTAAAAATAGATTTATTTGGTTAAGTATTTAAAAAGTTTAGGAGTAGAGTGCTTTTAAGCACAGTTGGATTGAAGGTTCAAAAATATCATTAGTCCTGAATTTCTTTCCATCTCTTGGCTTTGCTCAGTTATTGACTATGTGTTAGTTTCTCTTTCACACTTTAGTACGTGGACTCTGGCAGCAATAGCTGTAGACTCACATACTCTCATTCACAAGTTCAGGGGAAACTAGAGCACCCCCCTTTTTATTTTTTGTTTATTTATTTTATTTATTCAGAGAGGAAGGGAGAAGGAGAGAGAGATAGAAACATCAGTGATGAGAGAGAATCATTGATCAGCTGCCTCCTGCCTGCCCCACGTGGGGATCGAGCCTGCAACCCAGGCAGGTGCCCTTGACTGGGATCAAACCCAGGACCCTTCAGTCTGAAAGCAAATGCTCTATCCACAAGCCAAACCAGCTAGGGCAAAGCCCCACCCCCCTTTTTTAAATAGTATCCACCACAGACATCTTACTGAATTAGCTCAGTTCATGTAACTAATCACTATGGCCAGGGTCATTTGACGAACTGACCCAGTTAGATCCCAGGTGCCCACTCACCTACAGGGGCTGCAACACTGAATTCCAAATGAAAGTTGCAAGAATTGTTCACCCATCCATTCTGCAAGTATTTATTGAGCACATATTATGATCATAATCTATTCTAGGTTCTGGGGAGAAAGCAGGGACTAAAATAGAATCTTTTGATCTTATGAATCTTATACTCCAGTGGGAACAGCCAATGACAAATAAATAAGTACATACATAAGGAAATATGCAGTGTACCAGATAAACATAAATATTATCGAGAATAATAGAGGTGGGCAAGAGGACTAGGGAGTGTAGTGGTGTTGGGCAGAGGATTTGCTGTTTAAGAGAATAACCAGGCCCAGCCAGCATGGCTCAATTGTTGAGCTTTGACATATGAACCAGGAGGTCACGGTTCAATTCCCGGTCAGGGCACTTGTCTGGTTTGTGGGCTCAATTCCTAGTAGGGGATGTGTAGGAGGTAGCCAATCAATGATTCTATCTCATCATTGTTGTTTCTATCTCTCCTTCTCTCTTTCTCTCTGAAATCAATAAAAATACGTGTTGTATTTTTAAAGAATAGCCAGAATGGATGGTCTGATAAGGAGATCTAAAGTAAGTAAAAATTTATTTATGTAGCAATTTACTTGAAGAAGAGCAATCCACAGAAGAGAGATCAAAGCCATGACATGGGAGCATGTTTGCCATGTTTGAGACAGAAGGGAGGCCTGTGGGCCTGGATTAGAATGAACAATGAAGAGGCAATGGATGATATCAGTTTTGGTGAAGAAAAGACTAGTAGGGTTTTGTAGCTTAAATGAAGATGTTGCCTTTTCTCTTAGTGAGATGGGAGCCAGTTGAGATTTTGGGGGAAAGAAATGACATGCTTTAATCTGTGTTTTAAAAATATAATTCTTGAAATGGTGTAACTTATAGACTGTGGATTGATAAAGGGATAGGTGCATCAATTTAGAGACTACTAACATAATCCAGGCAAAAGATCATCTTGACAAATAACACCTTTGCCTAAAGTGTTATCAGTAGAGGTGTGGAGAAGTGGTATGATATGGGGTATATTTTGAAAGCCAAGCTCATAAGAAGTTGCTGACAGATATGAGGTATGTGAGTAAAATGAGGAGTTACGGATGAATCCATGTTTTTTCTCTAACCAACTGGGAAAAAATGGGATTGCTTTTTACTGAGATGGACAATATTGTAGGAAAAATAGGTTTTGGGGAGAACAGAAACTGAGTTTCAGCCATAATAATTTTGAAATGCTACTAGCACTTACCTGGAAATATTAAGTAGGTTGTTGATTATATTAATCCAGACTGCAAGACAGAGTACTGGGTGGAGTTAAGAGTTATAGATGCTAGTTAAGTCAGGAGACTGGATAAGATCCCTTAGACAGAGGATATAGGCAGGAAAGAGAAGAGGAATGAGAACTGAGACCTGGGAACTCGAACAGTAAGATCAGAAGTTTATGAAAAGAAATGGAGAAAAATAAGAGTTGGCTTGTAGAGTAGAAAGAGAAATAAGAAAGTGTGACATCTAAGATTCTAGACAAAGAAGCCATTCAAAGGGTGGGAGTGATCAGCTGGGCTAAATATTTCTTATAGGTCCAGTAAGATAAGGATGGAGAACTGACCATGGAAGTTAGCAATGCATAGGTCATTGGTAATAAAGAACACATGATTGGGTAGTAGAATTAATAAGGAAATGATTGATTCAGTAGAATTGTGGGAGTAAAAGTTCATTATTAGGGACTTAAGGGCACAATGGAAGGAACAATTCAGATACTGCATATAAATTACATTTTAAGGAGTTTTTTTTTTTTTAATAAAAAAGAGCAAAGAAGTATGGCAGTTGGAAGGGAAAGAGGTTTCATGAGAGGTTCTTCTTTAAGATATTCATGTTTTATGCTCATGGAAATAATCCAGTAAAGAAGAAAAGTTTGGTGAATCCACCAAGGGGAATAATTGATGGAGCAAGGTCCTTGAGAAGACAGGAGACAATGGACAGGTCTGAGGAGTTGGCTTTAGATAAGAATATGCAGAGTTCCTCTGTACAATATGCACAAGGGATGAGGCAGGGTGTATAAGCACAGATGTAGGTGGGTGGGTGGATGTGTGGTTGGGAGCCTGGATGTTTTATTGTTTCTTCAGTGTTTGTATTGCTGTAGGAACATAGCGATTAGGTGATGATAGGGAGGGGGCAATAGGCTAGAGGTTGTAGGAAAAAGAAAAAAAAAAGGTATTAAATTGTCAACTGGGAGAGGGGAGAATGGATGGCAAATAAGAGTATTATTTGGTGTCTGTACGAGCCCTGTTAGGTCATAAATACATCAAACATACAGTTGTGTTTTCCTCTGGGCACTTTTCAGTGAGCAAATGCAGGTAAAAAGTGGGAAGAGGGTTGGATTTATTCAACAGTGGGGTTTTCCTGGTAATAAGAATGCAGGGATTGGTGGGGAAAGGTAGGTGCATGCAAATAAATAGTTACAATAGTGGCCCATGGAATATAAACTGAGTCCAGGAAAGTGAGAACCTGATATTTTTGAAAGAAAGAAACATATATTCTGGGAAGAGCAGTAACAAATTTCTGCAAAATTGACCTTTATTGGGCTTTGCCTCCAGTGTTATGCTATGATAGTAAAGTTTGGCAGGGGACTGACATACACAGACATTATATCAAATCATAATAGCTCTAAATTCTATAAAAACATAATTCTATATTGTCTTACAACAATTGAGAATAGTCAAAGTTGAAACATTAATTTGTGCATTCATTTATTTATTCAAAAGTTATGGCAGCATAAATAACAAGAATGTTAAAATCATATTCATTTTTGGAGAAACATTTTTAAGAATCAACATCTTCTATTGGAAAGAACTACACTAAAGTTGGGAAATATATAATAAATCAGGACTGAAAGGGTTTTATGGATTCTTTTCTGGAACAGTAATGAAAATAACTGATATCTATAGAACATGGTACAAAGTGACACATGTTGGTAGGGTCCAGATTAAATGATCTGGTGTTTCAAAAGAATAAGACATTACTTCAGTGGGAAAGGTGGCATCAATCAGGAGAGAGAGAGAGATACACAGCTTTGTGGAATGAAATGTAAACATTTTCCGAATAACCTTGTTTCAAGCCAATGAAACTTGAATTTGACTATAGAATTTAGAGATGGTAGCAATTATAATAAATTGGCTGCTTCATTATTTTTCCAATTTCCTTCTAGTATTTTTTGTTGGGCTAAAGAGGCTAGAAAGTAAAATTTCCTTAGACTCCTTTCCTTAGCAGGTTTCTGGATGTGATTGAAGGATCCACTAATTCAAAGTGATCACACAGATCCGAGTACAGAACTGAGGTGAAGCTCAGAGAGAGGGGGTGGCGGGCACCCACCCTGCTCCTGTGGATCACAACGAAGGCGGCTTGGTTCAGGATCAGGAAGCTGCTCCCTCGATGTCCTGATTTAGCAACTTCTTTCTCTCACAAGCCTTGATGTTAGGAGAGGCAGATATGACCATGTTGTAGGTTTATTGTCACTTTGAGAGCTGTTCCTCTGACCTGTTTTATTCTGCTTTCCAGGAATTCTGAAAATCATTCAATACCCAGTAATCTCTTTCTGTTCAAACTAGTTAGAATAGATTGTTTTCTGCAACAGAACCCCAATGGAAACAGAGAAATACCTTATAAAGTCAGAAACTTGATCTGACCCCTGAGTATCCTACACATCACAGTCACCTTGAATCTACACTAGCAAAACATACTGTATTCCTGAGGCATGTTCTCCTACTGATGCAAAAGGGACCTACAAGTCTCTCTCTCTTTAAAAAAAATAAAAAATAAAAAACCAGAGACTTAATTGAAAACCCCTAGCCTTCAAAAAATTTTTTTTAATTGATTTCAGAGAAAGGGAGAGAGATAGAAACATCAATGAGAAAAACATCGATCGAGTGCCTCCTGCATGCCCCCCCTACTGGGGATTGAGCTGGAAATCTGGGTATGTATTCTGACTGGGAATCAAACCCTGACATCTTAGTGCATGGGTCAGTGATCAACCACTGAGCCACACTGGCCTGGCCAAGTCTCCCTTTTTAATGAATGCCCGATCCTTAGAGCAGAGCCACTTGATATTCTTTGATTCAAAGAAATTACTCAGAGGTCTTAATGAAATTTGATAATAAAACTGCACCTACCATTATATTGTGGTTTGGATTAAATGAATTTGTGGGTGAAGAAGAATACTTATTGCCAATGCCCAAATCTCTGACATTGTAAGAGTAGTGAATTCCCAACTCATTGAGAACAAAATGCCGGCACACACAGACTCACATACACACCTTAAACACCTTCTACTGTTTTGTATTGAGATCAAGTTAGTTTTCTGGAGTAATAAAATAAAATAAAATGATGTAAGGTGATTAGTATCTACATTTGCCTTTATTTTGAAGATCTAATTGAATGTATGGTACCCAGAGCTCTAGATAGAGTGTATGGTTAGTGGAAGTTAAGGTTTATAGTTTTTTCTTTGTTTTTGTACTAAGGAAATATTCTTTTATTAAAAATATGTTGAAAAATCAATTATTTTCAACTTTTCTTTTTTTGGACAGTCACAATTCTCTTTATCAATGTTTTCTTTCCAGAGTGGTTTTTTAGGAGTATAATTTAAAAATTTAACTAGATGCCACTAGAAGAATCAACCGAAGGACTTGTGTGCATGCATATAAGCATAACCAATGGACATAAGACACTGGGGGGTAGGGGAGGCCAGGGGATTGTCAAGGGCGGGGGAAAAAAAGGACACATATGTAATACCCTTTGTAATACTTTTTTAAGCAATAAAAAAAAAAGAAAAAAAAATAATAGACTAGCACATAAACTTGCTTTTTATTTTTTCTATTTGTAACCAAAAGCATTGCATAATCAGGCAGGAACCAGGAAGTAAAAATAATCACCCAATTTAAAAAAAAAAAAAAGAATATATTCACCATAAAATAATTACTCAAAAATTTTTTGCCTACTTGCTCATATGTATTGCTGTAAAACCCTTGATTACAGCAATGAAAACATTTTCTATTTTTCTTAATTCTTTATAATAAAAATCTAATTTACTGAGCATTTATTAGGTTTTAGATAATGATCTAAATATCTTAACTACATTAAATAATTTTCATTTATTTGCTCAATCTATGGGGATGTTTCTATTACTATCACTACTATCTCCATCTCATAAATGGAAAAACTGAGTTTCAAAAGTTAAATAAGGAACTTTTCTAAGAAAAAGCAGAGATTCAGATGTTTATCAGATCAAGTCTCACCCTTGCTGCTATGTTTATATAATCATCTTTTTAATATATCACATCAAGAAAAGTGTTAAATATGTATTATGTAGTAATATGTAACAATTTTTGTACTGAAGATGGTTTATCTCATCACATTTGTCTTCCTAGATGCATTTTGCTGCAGGAAAAACTTTTATCAATTTAACTTCCTTAATATTTTATTTTATTAAAATAAAAACTTCAGAAGATGGAGTAAGGTATCAAAAATTATGAACACTTTGGAGCTCTTGATTGGTATTTCCAAAACACATTATACATGCAGGACTTGATTGCAGCCATTTCTCTAATCTTTTACAAAAAACATTCAGCTTGCTAAATAGAAATTGCAATCTCATTGTGAGTTCAATTTCTTGTAATTACTAGGACAGCAAGTATTTTTCCCTTTCAACAATTAATAAATATTTTATGTTTGCTTTTCAATAATAGTTTCTCATGAAGGGAGGCAGCATCGCATAGTAGAGAGAATGTGGGTCTTTAAGCAGATAATGCTGATTATGTTCTATGATCTTAGGCCTATTACTTAACTTCATCAAACCAATTTTCTCAGCAGTTTTTAGGGGAAAATTATTATTTGGGAAGGTTATTTTCAAGATTCAAGAGAATGCTTGGAAATCCCCGAAGTATCTGCTACATAGATAATATTCTAGAATTGTATTTGTCATTATTATTATTGACTATTTGTTCAATAACTTTTCTCACTAGAGTTATGTTATTTGCATAATTTTGCATATATTAGAGCTATCAAGTTTGCTATATTAGGTAGAAGAAAAGAGAAAATCTGTATTGAATTTTTTTGAACTAACATTGAAAAAAGTTAATACTAACCAGAATTTATTCAAATTGTTTGGAATCAAGGAGTTTAATGCAAATAAGCAAAAACACAATTCCCTTTAATATATGGTAATTTAAAAAAATCAGTTTTGTGCTTTTATATTTAAAAATAATAAAAATTATTTCCAATTATGTTTTAAATTGGAAGTTGACTAAAAATATGTGTACGTCGTAAAGCAGACAAAAACTGTAAGTATACCAGATAAAATGTTTTGAGGTTGCTGACATTGTCTTTCCTACATGCTTTTGAATAAAATAAAGCTTATAGTCTGGATTTTAATAAATTAAAATACTATCGTTAGTACTCTTATAGAGAACATTAAAATAGAATATTTATATTAAAAACCTGAAATCTGGTGATATTTTTATCTCCTACCAATAGTTTTTCCTGTCATGGAAGAAAAAAAAACAACCAACAGATTTTACTTTTTTCTTATCCACCCAAATATATGAAAACTGTATGCATATAAACATGCCGATTCTATCCTTAGAAAACTTACAATATTCATGAATCTAAAATCACTCCTTTTCATGTGTAGTCCAATAATGCCTCTTGTTCTCTCAAAGAAAGCGTCATATCTCCCAGATGTAAACATTGCTTTAAGAGCCAATGCCATATGCTGACAGATGGCATCCCATCTGTGGTTCACTTATTAAAAATAAATTTCTTGGCTGTGTTCAATAAATATAAGATATTCTTATCCATTTTTCTCCAGAAATGTTTAGTTTTCAACCATAGGTTTAGCAAACCAAGCTGCAAAGCTCAACTCTATATAATAACTTGAGTAACAAAATAAGCTTTATGTCAGACTAAAACTCTATATTTAAGCTAAGATGTTCGGAAGAGAAAAAAATAGAAAAAGAAAAAAATGTAAACTAACGTCTGTAAGTATTCTACTTTTTATTAGGCTCATCTATAACTACTAAGTAGGAACTTTAAAAAAATTGTACTCACTTCTAGGAGATAAGAGGTGGTGGATGTGGAGCGTAATATGGAAAGCACTGGAACGTTTTTCACATCGCTCAAACTCCAAAATCTTGTCAGTTGTTCATTTTCCGCTACATTTTCAAACCTGCAAATTAGTCATTTTCCCCCCACATTTTCAATGTTGAACATGACTTTGAAGTGAATGTGGGCTATGTAGGCAATACATTCCTACTCATCATAAAGTGACAAAGTTTTGTCAAAAGGGTAGGAAAGGAAGAAAAGCACGTGCATCCCTGACAGGGTTTCTTCGTGTAGGCTCATAGATGGGACTTTGAAAACTGGTAACCTCCGAAGAAAGAGATGTGTAGGCAAACCCAGTGAGAAAACAAGGAGAGTCAAGTGTGCGTAAAGGCTCTTTTCTGAAAAGTTAAGAGGTCTTGTGTGTGGAAGACTTCAATATCCATATCCATGGCTCTCCTTCCTCCTAGCATCTTGGTCCTGGTGGCAGAAAGTGGACATTCTCTTGTCCTTCCCTTTCTTTCTCTCTCTGTCTCTCCATATGTTTTCCTTCCTCATTGTCTTCCTTCCTTTCTACAAGGCGTTAGGAAGGGCCAGTCATGGGGCTAGCTATTGAGTGATCAGGGGAAGCATAGCCCGTACTCTCATGAGCTTTATAGTCTATTGATGAACATAAGCTAGTGAAGAGGTTAGTAAAAAAAAAAAAAAAAAGCATCAAAGTACCACAGTTGTGAGGTGTCTGTGGGTGGGTGGATGGGGAGAAGTAGAGAAGAGGTCCTGTAAAGAAATATTTAAACTATGAGTTATTCTCTACAAGCCCCCTTCTCTTCTAAAACTCTCTTTGGCTTATGGAATAAATGATGAACTTTGATCTTAATTTCATTTAGGTGTTTGTTGTTGTTGATGTTTGCAGGGATTTCCCTGCTTTCCCTCCTCCCATCTAGGTTTTTCCTTTAGACAAGACTATGCAGGGGAGGCAAGTGAGGAACTCCTTTCTGCCTTCCTCTCTGTTAAGAAACAATTCTATTGTCACACAATGGTTTCTGTGGATACACATCTTTCTGGAAACAAAGAAACTATGGACATAAACACGTCTGGACAATTGACATTGATCACCTCAAATATTGCCCAGCCTCTTGCATGTAAAAACAACCACATCCGCCCTAGCTTGTTTGGCTCAGTGGATAGAGCGTCGGCCTGTGGACTGAGGGGTCCCAGGTGCGATTCCGGTTAAGGGCATGTACCTTGGTTGCGGGCACATCCCCCGTAGGGGTTGTGCAGGAGGCAGCTGATCGATGTTTCTCTCTCATCGATATTTCTAACTCTCTATCCCTCTCTCTTCCTCTCTATTAAAAAATCAATAAAATATATTTAAAACAAACAAACAAAGAAACAACCACATCTACTTCATATCTTTGAGCTACAGATTTTGTTCCACTTTGTGAAAACCCATTTATATCCATTAACACAACTTCATCTGTCTTAGGAAAGCTCTGTGTGCTAGACTGGGCTGTGACAGCACTCCCATCACCAAAAGAGCCTGAGAATGTTTAAGTTATATATATACTAGAGATCCGATGCACGAAATTCTGCAAGAGTGGTCCTTTCTTCCCCCGGCTGCTGGCACCAGCTTCCCTCCAGCACCCAGGACCCAGGCTTCCCTGGTAGAAGGAGGCCCCTCCCACCTGCTGCAGCCTGCCAGTTGGTGACCTGGGTCTCCCTCTTTGGGGCGATCGTGGGGCGATGGCAGGCCCCTGACCAATTGCATCGCACCCACCTTGGCTGGCCTGGCACCAGTGGGTGTCATAGCATGGTTGTCCGGAAGGTCGTTCGGTCTAATTAGCATATTATGCTTTTATTATTATAGATTCATATTCTGACAGCAAACACAGAATCTCTGGATTAAAGAACAGAACATTGTCCATGTATTACTCAGAGCATCTCAGCACCTGTTCCTTATGCCCCTGTTCTAGACAAGGTAAAGGCCAGATGCTCACCTACATGTGTACTGGGATTGTATCACATAGAGGAACCTCCAAATTTATGAGGCTCAGGCACTTTGGCATGTTTTCCCTATAGTGGCCTTTACTCTAGTCTAGAATGTATCAAATCCTCTCTGGGTAGGAGCAGGAAAGCTCTCTGCCTGGTGTGTAAGTCAGTGGTTCTGGGCTAGATAAGCCTCAGAACCTCTCTGGAGCAATATACTCCCTATAACTTCCAAGGCGTGTGTGTCAAATAAACTTTGTTTAGCAAAGTTTGCTAATACTTTTGGATCAGAAAGCCTGTAGCATGTAAAAACATAAAAAAATATTCATTGGAGATTGCCTTCCAACAGGAATTAGAAAGTTCTTTAATTAACATGAATATTACAGTGGCTGATGGTGAATTTGAAGCTAAAATCTGTCTTCCAACTTCTGATCCCATCATCTTGACACTCTATCCCACATGTATTGTGTGTCCTTATAGGAGACAGAGAAAATCCTATATATTGGTGAAAGTGGGAATTTTGGAATAATATTTATATCATTCCTACCAGTCTGGATCCAATATAACAGAACTAGAAGATGGACCCATGAAGGGAAAAGTGGCTTAACTGCAGCTAAAGCAGTACTTTGAAAATGTTCAAAATTAATGCATGTATTAAAGTATATATTCAGAGAATAAAACCAGAGTCAATACTCTCTAACACCATAATGCCAGCAGTAAATTATGCCCCAAACAGTAAAAAAAATGGAAAACAATGTGTTCATCTCACAAACATAACTTAAAAATTCCAAAATAAAGATAGGAAACTGTGGTAAGCAGAACTTTAAAATGGCCCCCACAATACCCATCTTGTATTAATTTCTCCTCTTTAGTGTAAGTAGATTCATCCGTAGGTAAAAACATATGGCAATTATAACAGAAATTTGCAGAATTGAAGTCCCTAATCAGTTTACATTGCATCAATTAAAAGGCAAATTATTCTAGGTGGATTTCTGATATTAACAATCATATTGGTTGCCAATAATAATTGCATCTTTTCTTATTTACTAGTATGATTTCTATATCTAATCAGGTGAGCTCTATATAAGAGAGTCTCCTGATGGCTTGGGTAAGTAAGACTCTAAGAGTTGAAACTAATCCCAGCCAATAGGCAGGGAAAAAATGGAAGGACAGTCTTAGAAATACACTAGAGGCCCAGTGCATGAAATTTGTGCATTCAGGGGTGTCCCTCAGCCTGGCCTGTGCCCTCTCGCAGTCTGGGAGCCCTCGGGGGATGTCTGAATGATGGCTTAGGCCCATAGGGAGCGGGCCTAAGCCGTCAGTCGGACATGCTTAGCGCTGCCGCAGAGGTGGGAGAGGCTCCCACCACCGATGCTGCGCTCGCCAGCCATGAGCCCAGCTCAGGGTTTGTGGCTGAGCATCACTCCCCCTGTGGGAGCGCACTGACCACCAGAGGGCAGCTCCTGCATTGAGCGTCTGCCCCTGGTGGTCAATGCATGTCATAGCGACCAGTTGTTCCACAGTTCGGTCAATTTGCATATTAGCCTTTTTTATATAGGATAGCAATGAAATTATACCAGCAACCAATGAAGTTGATAGATTACCTGAAGCCTCAGCTGAGATAACAGCCTGACTAACACCTTGATTTCTGCCTGGTGAGACCATGAATAGAGAGTCCAGCACACCTGTGTCTGGACTGACCCATGGAAATGGAAACTGTGAAATAATAATTGTATGTAGTTTTAAGCCACTATGTTTGTGGTCATATACAGCAGTAAAAAAGTAAACAAGAACAACAACAAATCAGAAGTGTATACAAATTAGATAAAATTCTGTGTACATACATGATAAAAACAGCATCAGGAACAGGAGAGGATTCCCCCTACTATTGCCTCTATTCAAACTGTAATCGGTAAATTAGTTAATATATTAAAAAGTGATGTAGGAATCAGAGAAAGAAAGTCTAAAATAAGAACAGATGATAGTTTTTTGCAAACAATTGATTGTTAATATCAGAAATCCATAAGATTTTGTGGACAAATGGTTATAATTAATAAAATAATTCCACAAGTTTAGAGAACCTAAGATCAGTATATAAAAATCATTTATAATTCCAGGCACAAGCAATTACAAAATGTAAAAAAAATATTAAAAATAAGCCCAACCATTTATAATAGCAACAAAATTATACACTTTTAGGGAATAAACTAATAAAATATGGATACCAAAATACAGTATGTCATTTTCTTAGAAGAAAACCCTCAGTATTATAAACATGGGAATTATTCACTAATTGATCTGTATGTTTGTTTTAGTTTTAATCAAAATTTCACAAAATTTTTACATAAAACCTAAAAAGCTGATTATAAAATTTATATATAAGAGGAAGGGACTAAAGTAGGTAAGAAATCCATAAGGAAGAGGAGGAAAAATATGGCTCATCAGTTTTTAAGTTGTTAAATCTAAATAAAGCAAGTTGCTGTTTATGCATGTCAGAAAAATAAAACAAATAAAATAGTTTCAAAATACCCGAATTTATATGAGTGCTTGATACATGAATTAAAAATAGCATTAGACCTTCCAGCCAGTGTGGCTCAGTGACCCTGGAACTAAGAGGTGGCTGGTTGGATTCCAGGATTCCAGGTGAGGGCACATGCCCTGGTTGAGGACTTGATTCCCCATAGGGGGCGTGCAGGAGGCAGCTGATTGTTGATTTTTCTCATCGATGTTTCTATCTACCCCTCTTCCTTCCTCTCTCTCTCTCTAAAAAAATAAAAAAAAAATCAATAAAAACATATGAGAAAAATAGTATTAGACATCATGCCAGAAGGGATTGCCAACTCATACATAATTGACTATCCAATGGAAAGTAAACCAAATTCTCACATCACTCCAGAAACACAAATATATTTTATATGCATTAAAGATGATGTGGAAATCAAAATGATAAAACTTTTGAAATATAATTCAGAGGCTATGTGTGTATTATTAGAATGAGAAATGATTTCTAAGAAGAGATAAGTTATTATCTGATAGAGTAATAGATTGGTAATTTTGATTAATTTACAATAGCAATGATAATAGACTTCCATGCAATGAAACATCATGAATTTTAAATAAACGCCACAGGATAGAGAAGAGACTTGATATAGAAGGTCTGGTTAGTAATCACAATATATAAAGAATTTCTACCAATCAATAAGAAAAAGAATACCCTCCCCCTCCTAGCAGAAAAAAATAAAATGGTGCAACAAGTAATATAAAAAGAAAAAAACAGGAATGGCCAATAAACCATTTTTTGAGCATAGAAATTGCTCAGCATTACTAATAATGAGCAAAATCCAAATTAAATGAGTAATATCATACCCAATAGCTGGAAAAAAATGATATTTGATAACTTCAAATGTTGTCAAGGATGTGCGCGCCTAAAAGTTATACCTTCTGGTGCAAGGCTAAATTGGTACATGCAGTCACTTCTTCAAACCTAGAAATGTTGAAGGAGCCCATAAGCTACTAAGGCAGATAAACTTCACTTCTAGATCTAAGGTAGAGAAATTCTCATAGCACAGGCGCACAAGAGACCCTGTATAAAGATATTCATCGTAAACTGCTTGTGAAAGTAATTTAAGAGTCTTTCTCAGGGTGAATGGATACAGCTCAAAAACTTAGGCTGGGGTAAAAACTTAGATGAGTAACCAAATAAGTGCCAGATATACAACGATGCATAAATGAACTGTGGATAAGTAACTGTGTGGTGAAACCACATACCAATATATGGGACGATGCACAGCAATTTCAAAGTACAGACAGTCCTCGGGTTACCTCGTACTCGAAGTACGCGGTTTCGTGGTTATATCGCCATCTCCCATTTATTTATATAAAAAAAAAGTTCTGGGTTACATCGGACTCGAAGTACGTGGTTTCGTGGTTATATCTCCCATTTATTTATATATATAAAAAAAGTTGTCATTTCGATGTATGTACATATGTACTTTATATTTCTTATTTATTTACCACAAGTAAAGGTCAGGAATTGTTATCTTTCTTTTAATTTTTTTTTACTGTTTCCCTTCCTTACTGCTGTGTATGTGCTCCATGTGAGTGACGTAGGTGCTTATGTAGGTGGGTTCTGACTTACGGTGAAAATCACATTATGTTGTGCCTTAGGAACGGATCTCTGATGTAACCTGAGGACCTACTGTACTAGTTGCCCTCTGGGAAGAAATGGGGGTTATACTAAGACGAGGGTGGAGCCTTTGAGGAAAGAAGGGAGGGGGGCCTAGGAAAAGAGGGCTGGGGAGGACAGAGAGCAAATAGGGCACTAGGTTAATGTCTATTAGTGCATAGGGATCCCTATTACTGTTTTCTTAACCTTTGGTAAATATAGAAAATTTCATGATTTAAAACAACAACAACATGTAAATGAGATGAAGGGGACAGAGTTAGAAAAGCCAGGTCAGAAGTTGACATTTTCTTCTGGCAAATGTTAAAGAGCGATTGGGGAAAACAAACGGTCTAGTTTATTGGCTTCCTACCCTTTTAGGCTCATGGCAAAAAAATGCATTTTACCTATTGACCCTATATATGCAAAAGTTTTACAAAACACTACTGAGTCCTTACTTTGCTAGACACACTGGGTTTTCTTTGGTTTGTTCTGTTTTGCAGCCTGTGTTATTCTGTGCTGTGCTGGCTGTGTTGTGTGCTATTCCATCATTTTTTTCTCTCTTCCATTTCATTTTTAAAGTGCCAATCCTGACCAATTATATTGACTTTGAGACCCACTAGTGGATCATGGTCCAAAGTTTGAAACATAGGGGTTCGGTGCCAAGAAAAAGACATTCGAATTAGATCTGCAATTTAATTCTGACTTTGACTCTGTAACTCTGTACAGCTGACTTGACTGTGTTGGCTCGGTTACTCCACAGGAGAAAGGGAATTGGGGGTGGCACAGGGCTCCTTCATCCATTATTTACTTAGCATCTACCATGTGCTGCATCCTTTTCAAATGCTAAGGGGATCAAGATAGCTGACTTTTATTGAGGATGCTTTCCATTAGTGAAAAGACTACACTATTTTTTTTTAATCATTTTACCAAAAATAAACCAAACAGATTCAGAAAAATGTAGACAGCAAAATATAAAATCAGTTTCAATTAGACCAAAGGATTTTTATAAGACCTGGAGGCCTCAAATGTAGTCCTCTGGAGAATGTCAAACATATGCACATTGAAAATAAAATGTTTTACAGGAAAACTTTTTGTGGTATGTATTAATATGAATCGTACTCTTTAATTCTCTAGTGAATAAAAATGTGGTAACACTTTCAAAAATAAAATTAAGTCATACTCCCAGCTCTCACTTGCTAGAAAGGGGAGAGCAATTTAACCTAATTTGTGCTTTGGGGGATGATTTGACCTCCCCTTTGACCTCCCTGAAGTCATATTCAAGGTGAGGTGCTGGTGCTGGTGGAATTTAGAAAATAGGAGAAGGCCTGGCCGGCGTGGCTCAGTGGTTGAGCATTGACTATAAACCAGGAGGTCAGTGTTTGGTTCCAAGGTCAGGGCACATGCCTGGGTCCCAGCCAGGGCACATGCCAGGGTTGTGGGTTTGATCCCAAGTAGGGGGCGTGAAGGAGGCAGCCAATCAACAATTCTCTTTTATCATTGATGTTTCTCTCTCTCCATCTCCCTTCCTCTCTGAAATCAATAAAATAAAATAAAAAAAGGAAAGAAAATAGGAGAAGGGGCTTCAGTCTTCTGTTTATTTACTGTGCCTCCTGCTAAGGTGCTGTGGTTCATTCCATCCCACCTCCCCTTACCAAATTGGAACAAGAAGTTTTTTTTGTAGTTCCCCAGGCATGACCCTTGGGCACCATGAGCCTCTGTGTCTAAATGCCAACCTATCAGAGGCTCTAGAGGGGACCAGGTCTCTACCATGTAGCCCCTACCCAACTCTTACTGCCATGGAAACACAGACACACAAGCACCAGATCTCCAGCTCTACCTTCCTGGAGGCTGCCTTCCAGCTTTTGACACCCCAGCCTTCCTACTGTCTAAACCCAGGGCTTCTCTCTACTCCACGGAGCCTAATACAATTCAGTTCCTTTTGAAAAATCAAATCTTTTAAATGTGGCCCGAGGGGACGAGTCTCCAACCCCTATTAGTCCTTGGGTATATGTGAGTAGGGTGAATGGGAAAGTAATTCTTGCCTGGCCTGTGTGGCTCACTGGTTGAGCATTGACCTATGAACCAGGAGGTCGTGGTTCGATTCCTGGTCAGGGCACATGCCCGGGTTGTGGGCTCAATACCCAGTGTGGGGCATGCAGGAGGCAGCTGATCAATGATTCTCTTCCCTCATTGATGTTTTTATCTCTCTCTCCTTCTCCCTCTCTGAAGTCAATAAAATATATATTTTTAAAAAAGCAAAGCAAAGCAAAGCAGAAATTAATATCTCAAAAAATTATTCTGAAACATTCCTATGATATAGAGGTATAACTACTTATCAGAAGACAATGTTTTCACAAGTAACATTTAGTGAAGTAATATTTTTCCCTTTTAAAAATGGTTTATTTTTACCATTTCCAATTATGTACTTTCATTTAACAAAAAAAGAGGCTCAAATGAACGTATTATTCATTGATATATTTAGCTTCAATTGTAGTATGAAATTAGTCCTGTCAATTTTTTCTTTATGTGTTGTAAATAGGTGGGTAAATATTAAAAGTTTTTATGTTTTCATTTTGATTATACATTGTATCATAACTCAGAGGTCCTCATATCTATAATAATGTGCTTTAACTATTTTATCTCTAACAAATTGAGGTATGGTTGTCTTTTGGTTAGCACTTACCTGATACTTTTTTTTCAATCTTTGACTTTTCTATGTGCTTTTCAGTGTCCTTATGTTTTAAGTGTGTGCCTTCTAAATAAAAACACATTTCAAAATTCAGTCTATGCTACAATTACTATTTTAATTCTATCATATTTTATGCTAATTATTCTGATATTTTAATGCTTCTCCTTTATGTTTATTTCTATGACTGCTTGAAGTGTTTTTTAATTCAATGTTTTTCTCAAATAGTTAGACTTTTTCAACTTTTTCTGCTTTTATGGTTACCCTATCCTATATAATAAAAGCCTAATATGCAAATTGACTGAATGGGGAGCGGAGAAGGGAAGTGGACCTAAGCCGTCAGTCAGACATCCCCCAAGGGCTCCTGGTTTGCAAGAGGGTGAAGGCCAAGCTGAGGGAACCCTGAGTGCATGAATTTTCATGCACTGGGCCTCTAGTTTATAATAAATTTACATAATAAAGTCTTAGATTAAGTAATACCTTTAGCCTTCTCCTGAATAATATAAGAAACATAAAGTACATTAATTATGATCAACTTACTCTTAATTTTGTCCACTTTTAGTTCTATTTTCTTAAATTTCCTTCAAATTATTTATTTTAGTCCAAACAAAGATGATGAATACTCATTTAGATTTGCCCATATATAAGCATATTGTTTTATTCCTTTTTTCTTACAAGTTTTTCTTTGTTGTTGTTTTTTCTTTTTTGTAGTTTCTCTCATTTTGATTATATATATATATATATCTACACTAATAAAAGAGAAACATGGTAATTAGCGTACGACCGCTACCCTTTTCATTGGTTAATTAGCGAGATATGCAAATTAATCACCAGCCAAGATGGCGGTTAACTGCCAAAAAAGATGGCGGTTAATTTGCATATGTAGGCACAATGCAGGGAGGCAAAAGGGAAAGCTCGGAAGAAACCCCCTGGCACTGACAGTGATCGGAAACCCAGGGGGGAGCTAAGAGCCGGGGGGCAGGGCCTTTGCCATACTGGCCAGTGATAGCGGGAAGTAGGGGTGGAGCCAGCGATGGGAGCTGGGCAGGGGCAGAGCCCACGATGGGGGGTGGCTGCAGCTGCGGGGGTCCCCTGCCTGGGCCTAACGCCTCAGCCAGAGGCGTTAGGCCTGGGCAGGGCCGGAGCCCAG
>NW_005371541.1:1713110-1721758 GCF_000412655.1 Myotis brandtii
CAAAGGCCTTATTCAAAAAATGATTTACAAATTTCTAGAAAATAGTGCACATGTGACAGTTTCATTTAACTCATTGATAACACCAAAATAATATGGCTGGTTTAAGAGAGAATTTTGGAAACTGGGATAGAGGAACTGAGGAGAAAAGGAATGGTGAGGTGTGACTGCTATGGGAGCTGCAAAGCTATTTAAATAAATAACAAGCACACGGACAGATAATGAAAATGTCAGGGTCCAGTCATGTGAGAAATAGTACTTAGAGGGATTTTGCTGTTGTGTTAGAAAGGATTAAACATGTTAAATGAAAAAAACAAAGCCATTATTATTTCTAAAAAAAGCAAAACAATGAGCATAAAAGGAAAGGTAATCACAGTATATTACTAGGGTAAAGTATAAATAATACTGAGCTGATCAGTGATGTAGATATGAATATTGATTCAACCACAAGTTTTATTTATGTAATACAGTTATATTGGAGGGACAGAGGGTGGCTATGAGTGTGTGTGTGCCCTTGAAAGAGATAGAGAGAGAGAAAGGGAAATGCAATAATGTGTGAGTGCTAAAAGCATAACTTTTTTCATAAAAATTGAGTAGAACATTTATAAAATGGATATAGTAAAAATATGTACATTATTCAGAAAACATGGAGGTGTTTAGGATGCAGGACTTGCAGGTAGAGAGGAATGGGTTGGGCAACTGAGATGTACACATCCTAAATGAATGAGTTGAGTTTGTGTCTGAGAAATCCCTAAAAACCATCATCTTTCCTAAGAAGAATTTTGCTACAACTGAGAAAAATAGTGTATTAATTTTCCCAGTAGATAATGATTGTGAAGAGGAGGAGAATGAAAGAGAACTCACGAGATGGAAGTTATGTCACTCTGGAGGGCAAATAACCAACATTTAAAGGTTAAAGGCATTTAAATCTCCTGTGAACTAAGACCAAATATTGACAGAAGTGTTACTTTTGTCTTAATTTCAGAAAATGTTAATTTGCTCGTGAAAGGAAATTAGTGGAGAAGATATCCTGGTGGAAAAGCTACATTCCTTCTGGTCATTGAGGAGTAGTTTGGGATTCTAGAGAGAGCTGAGGCAGTCATTCGATTTGATGTGCCTGCATAGAAATCAAACGGAGCCCTAGCCGGCAATATTCGAGTGTTTACTAACCAATATATTCATTCTTCCACATCTGCTTGTAATGTGATCACGTGCAGGTTATTTTCATGGCTTCACCAAACAGATAGATGCTTGCATTCCTTCCTGCCAGAAATGGAAGTTCAGCTTGTATTTGCTACTCTCTTGGAAGCATTGCTCTAAAACCTTGTAGAGTTTTGTTGTTTTGACACAGACCTATCATCCAGGCAGACAGTCTCTCCCCCTGGGGGGCTCCTTGCAGATCTGCTGTCCTCCTATAGGTTGAGAGGTTTTGCAGTAGGAGAACATAGTTAGACCCCAGGCTGAGCAATTTTTCTCCAACTCACTATGTCTTATTTATGTTTTGTCATGACTTATGCCTGAGACAGTGGAAATTCTTGGGAACCAGCCTTTCAAGTAAAGCCAATGTTAGTTTTCTGTTTCCTGGAAAGGGAGTGGTGGTTTAAGAAATATCCTATATAATAAAAGCCTAATATGCTAAGTGTCTGACCATTCATTTGACCGTTTGATGAGTCGCTATGATGTGCACTGACCACCAGGGGGCAGATGCTCCGACCAGTAGGTTAGCTTGCTGCTGGGGTCCAGCCAATTGGGACTGGGCAAGACGGGCTGGACACGCCCTGTAGCCCTCCTGCAGTCCCTTCCCAGCCCTGATCATGCCCCCGGAGTGGGGTCCCTCGGCCTGGCCTGCACCCTCATGCAATCCTGAACCCCTTGGGATTGTCAAAGAGCTGGTTTCAGCCCAATCCCTGCAGGGATATATGGATATATATATCCTCTTCTACTTACATATTTCTTTTTCTTTAAATATTTATTGTTGAAAGTATTACATAGATCCTCCTTTTCCCCCATAAACCTCTCCCAGCCTGCTCCTGTCCAACCCCCCCAGGCCCTCACCACCCCATTGTCTGTGTCCATGGGTTATGCATATATGCATACAATTTCATTGGTTGATCTCTTCCCACCCACTCTCCCTGCCTTCCCTCTGAGGTTCAACAGTCTATTCAGGCTTCTATGACTTTGGATCTGCATATTTCTTTCTTTTTTATTTTTTAGTCATGAACTCTCTCTTAAGATTTAAAAATCTGAACTTGTGTAGGAGATTCTCATGGGCATGGGAAATAATGAAAATATAGCAAATATCAAAGAACTGCTCCCACTGAGAACAATGAATCAGATTCTCAGCTTATGTGACTCTCGGGCACTTTGCCCACTGTGCCACCCATCTTGGGATTCTGGCCCAGGTGGCAGCTCTAATTACCCCCATTTTTTAATTTTCTGGCCAGAATAGTTCTTTCTAATTATTTAATAATTTTGATTCATTCTGAAATAAATTTCAGCATGTTATATATTTTTTTTGCCATCAGTAAAAGCAATGTGTTAATTTAATTTTAATTATCACTATTAAGGAGGCTGTTAAAACCAGTGGATATCACTGAAAACAGAAACTTATGAAATCTGGATTGGAGTCAAATTATTAAATGCTTAAGGAATATATTAGTTTTTGAGTTTCATTGGGTCCTTATTTAAAAATATATCATATACTATAAATCCACAAGGGTTGATGCCATGGTTTTCGTTTACCACTGTACCTTCTCCCTTAATAATTTGCCTGGTAAATAGTTGATGCTTATTAAATATTCATAAATTTTGTTATTAAATGAGTCAATGGATGTATCTAGATATGCATATGTATAAAAGCAGAAAATGTCAAAGTGGAAAGGTTTCTTCTTCCTCACTCTGGTGGTTTTCACGCTCCCTACATGTTTTAGGTGAGGCCAGAATAAAATAACATTAAAAAAAGTACAGCCTCTCACCTAGACTTACCTATCCTAAACAGTGATGAAGGTAACCATTTAAGACAGCGTGTGATAGAGCAAGGGAAATTGTGCCAACCAGGCTTTTCTGAAGTGACATTTCCCACAGTGTGTAGGTAGGTAATGTGATCTGATAGAAAGCATTTTAAAAAGCATGGCCCGACTGCACAGGTTTCCAGCAAAATTATTTGAAGAGATTTTAGTTTAAAGAAATTCACTCTAAGTAGCTGAGAGCTTTGGCAGAGCGCATTTCATATGGATGTATTTATATAAATCTGTTTCCATAGCACCTAGCTCTCTAAGGCCTTGTCTTAGCAGAAGACAAACAAAATATTCAAGAAATCCAGTTGACTTCCACCAGGATATAGTTACTGAACATACTTGGCTAGTGCTGTGATATTCTTGGGAATCCAGGAAGATAAAGAGACAGAGGAAGATAAAGTCATCTACTATGAGAACCCTCAGGATAAGCAGAGAAGAGATGTGTAAGATAAAATTACCACCTGCAAGAACCACTGGCTAGATTCTTTCACTGCCGTAGAACTGCCATCTGGGAACGAGGGACTGAGCACATGTAGCTCTTGGTGACGGGGCCCCCCAGTGAAAAACCCAGTGCCCTTGTAGGCATGTGAATGAAGATGAGTTTTCTGGGCACAGAATGGCAGACAGAGCATGGAGGAATAGGAAAAATAAATTCACAGAAATGACAAAGGGTATGAAATGTTCAGAATAAATGAGTTAATTAATAGGCGTAGTCCCCTTTTTTCATATACGTAGCTTATGAAGACAATTTAAACCCTTAGGTCTTGTTTTTACTGACCGTGGCCATCATATTCCTCCATTCAAATAGAAATATTACCTCTATCCTGTGAGACAATTGTTTTAAGAGAACATCCAATTTGTTTCTGTATATGCTAAGCTCCAGGAACAATCATGTAGCCTACAGAGAGGGGTGATGTGGCTCATATCATGGCTCATGAAAATATATTAAATGAGTGCTCATGTGTTTATGTTCTACTAAATACAAGTTGTCAATATTGCTTAGTATGCTTAAGTTATAAGAAGCTGTATAACAGATAGGTAGATAGCTAAATCATCTCCAATGTTTTGCTCTCTGCAAGATGGAGACCCAAGAAAGCTGGTGATGTAATTCAGTCCAAGTGCAAAGGCCCGAGAACCAGGGTAGTACATGGTGTAAATCAGGCATGTCAAACTCGCGGCCCGCGGGCTGCATGTGGCCCACAAGAAATATTTTTGTGGTCCAAGCCAATATAAGGGTATGTAAGAAATGTTTTAATAAAAAATTTTGTAACTTAATTTTTACAATATCTTCTTGTACATAATTATTAATAACGAACTACAAGGTTTGCTAATGACTGATTACTATAATCGTGTTGCATTCATTTCCCTTATACACCGCACCATTTCTCTCCACTAATACTAGCAGCAAATATTTTAGCAGCTGATTGCCACATCATTAGTCTTGGACTGACTTGTTTGGTGTGCACAACAGGAAATATTTTGCTTTCGGAGAACAAGAAAAATATGTTTATTTGCTTTACACTTATTAATTTATGCAGTTATTCAGTGTCTGGTAAGTTAATGTTCAAGAAAATAATATTAATTTTTATTAAAATGTTCTATTATTTTATGTTAAAAATTACTCATTTATTTTAGCCCTTTGTATTCAGCATGTCTCTATCGAAATAAACCTGTTTCTATGAAAATTGAAGTTTGTTTTTTTTTGCAGCCCACATAAACGTAAACCTTGTTTATTTGGCCCGTGTTAGCCTTTGCTTTTGGCATGCTTGGTAGTCCATGGGCAGGAGAAGGTGAGATGAGATATTCTGGTTCAATCAGGGAGTCTGTGAGGCAGGGGAGAAGGTTGATACCTATGGGATGATGCTTATCCCCATAGGCCAGGGCAACCTAATTTACTGAGCCCACTGATTCATATGCTAATCTCATCTGGAAACACCTTCACAAACATTCCCTCAAGCCCTGTGACTCAAGTTTTCACATAAAAGTAACTATCACATGAAGGGAGAAGTAGGAAGAGCCATTTGACTTTTTGTTGAATTCACTTGATTCTAAGTGGTAGATGAGATGTTCTTTCTACTCTAGTGACAAAACATTTACATCACTGAGCAACTATATGCCTTACCTAGACATCATTGCTGGCCACAGTGAAATTAAGACTACTCCAAAACTTCCTATCTATCCTGGTTTTTTCCTGCTATCCCTTTCCTTCACAGAGCTGAGTATATTAACATTTGTATTATCGACATAAGAAATGTCTAAACCTGTAGAGATTTTTTATGAGTTTATTTGAGCCAAACTGGTGATAATTGCTGGGCAACAAGGTAACAATGAGAGGTTCTGTGGTCTGGTGCTCTGGTGGGAGGTTATACCCTGAGGGGTCTGGAAGAAATTACTCTGGCATTTCAAAGGTATGTTATCTTAGATGCTAAAAGACAATAGACAGGCTTACTCAAGGTAAAGAGTGATGTTTATCAAGGTGTAGGACGTGACTACCACCATGGCTTGCTTTCCGTTAGGCATTTTTATGTTCAGAGCATCCTATTAGTTACTTTTGGTCTTTGAGTTTGTAGGACCCGCCATGTAGACCTCTCCTGAACGTGTCAGCTTTAGTATATGGCCCTGTTTTCATGCACAGTATGTTCATCCATGTGTCACCTGCCATCTGTGACTTCTGTTTTGGTGTATGACAACCTGTAGGAGGCCTTTGCTCAAAATGAGTCACAGCATTGCATCATTTATTACTATAGACCAACTCGGCCTGAACTGTAGTCCTCAGTATTGATATGCAGTTGCAAATCACACACTTTATTACTCACACAAGTTCCTGATGCTGTGGGTACAGGCTTAATGGGGATCCCAGTGGTGTTGTCCTCTGGGGTCCGGCAGCTGGGCTGGTCCAGTCTGGATGCAGGGGGCCAGCGTTCCTCACCTGAGAGCTCCATCTTGTCTCGAGAGGTGGGGGAGGGGTACTAGCTATTCTTCTGTCATCTTGCAGAAAGAGTGTTATAGTAATCATTATGGTACTTAATGTTAGGACCTTAGAATGTAAGACTTAAAGCATGTAACCCTGTGTGGACTGTTACAGTAATTAATGTTAGATATAGGAATACTGTGTGAGACCCAAGAATGCACCCTTGTAACTCCACTAGTACTGGTAAACAACCTATCTGATGGGACATCTGGACTGGAAACGCCTGGTGTTCGCCTGGGCAGGATGGTTCCCGGGCTCTTGTCTGGTGGAGTTGAAGAACGAAACCACAGAAAAAAGGTGATATAGCAAAGGTGGAAATTTATTGAGAAGTAAGCACAGACTCTCACGTGGCGAGAGGGAAAGAGTCCCAGTGAGTCCCTTTTTCAAGGTTTACAAAGGCTGCTGATCTTTGTGCCTTGATATCCCCTCTGATTGGTCACTATTCCCCTTGGATTTGGTCACTATAGCAACTCCTGAGCTCAAAGGTTGAACCTCACTTGGGACAAGTGAGGCTCCCCTTCCCCTCTCCCTTATTGTTTCCCTATTCCCTTTGGGCTTTCTTCTCTCTGTGAATGAGGGGCTTCCTTTCCTTTATTCTGTAAATGTACACCCTTCTGCAGCTCCCAGTCCCCTTATTGAATGGAAATGTACCCTTTGCAGCTCTGTAGCCCTGTGTTTTTGCCATGGACCCCTTAATTCCTTGAGTTTCCTAAACCTGCTGATTTCACCCCTAAAAACTCCTTTCAGCATCTTACAGCTACGCCATGTTGGCTTATCTGGTGTTTCAGAAACTCAGGGAGAAGCTCTTACTACAGAATTCCATTTAGCTCTGTCTTTTAGCACTGCAGCAGCATCTGCAGAGTACTCAAAACTTGGGTGTGAAGCTCTTGTAAACTTTTAGTTTTTCACTGGAGTTCCTCAAAAGCTTTACCTAGATTCTCTCACAAACACTGCAGATTACATAGTCCTTTGCTGGAACTCACGGTTTTCGGTGATCTGACCACAATGGACCTGCACACTCTGTTTTACCAGTCAGTATGTCTCAGTAGCAGGATGTCTCAGTATGGACTTCATGGGCCATGCAGAGAACTGCACTCCTGGACTTTCACCCGCCCTCTGCCTCTCTTCCTGCACCTGGGCTCCTCATGCCCACTCCAGCAGGCCCTCCTTCCTCGCAGTTAACTCTGTGGTTCCAGTTTCCCAGGCCCAACACTTTGGAGTCACCTAGATTTTCTTGTTCCCATGCCCCTTGTCAAGGCCAAACGGGCCGGATTCGGCCCGCAGGCCGTAGTTTGCCCACGGCTGCTTTAGAGTCACCTAGATTTTCTTGTTCCCATGCCCCTTGTCAAGGCCATTAGCATATCCTGTTGGCTTTACCTTTCAGAATATTTCTAGAAACCAATGCTTTTTCACTGCTTCTGCTATTATTCGATTCTTCTGATCCATCATACCAGGAACTTTCACCTGCATTTCCGAAGCCAGCCAACTGGTCTCTTAGCTTCAGACCTTATTGTCCCAAGTAAATCCTGGGAAAAGATCTGGGGTGTTTATCTAAGGCATCCCTTGAGATAAACTTTAACTGTTCAGATGTGGGACATTCAAGTAGTTGCTAGCAAAGAGGCTACTCTACGCAAGCAGGAGCAAGGAAAGGCCTAGGACCGAAAAGACCAGAAGCTTCCATTTTAATTTTAAGCATACGCAAAATAATTCAATTAACTGCCGGAGGAATTACACCACATGAAACATATGCAGTTGCAAATCACACAACACTTTATTACTCACACAAGTTCCTGATGCTGCGGGTACAGGCTTAATGGGGATCCTAGTGGTGCTGTCCTCTGGGGTCCGGCAGCTGGGTTGGTCCAGTCCGGATGCAGGAGGTCAGCGTTCCTCACCTGAGAGCTCCATCTTGTCTCGAGAGGTGGGGGAGGGGTACTAGCTGTTCTTCTGTCATCTTGCAGAAAGGGTGTTATAGTAATCATTATGGTACTTAATGTTAGGACCTTAGAATGTAAGACTTAAAGCATGTAACCCTGTGTGGACTGTTACAGTAATTAATGTTAGATATAGGAATACTGTGTGAGACCCAAGAATGCACCCTTGTAACCCACTAGTACTGGTAAACAACCTATCTGATGGGAACGCCCAAAGCCTGTACACACCCATAGATTAACAGACCCCGGGTGGATCCACATATGGAAGCCGCTGATAACACACACAAAGGGGTAGATGGTGCCATTGGCTGCTGGCTCCTTCGTCGATCGACAGTTAATTGGGCAGAGTTTCGTGCTGGGAACCGAGACGTGAGCACACACAGGCCCTCACGCTCTGGCGACAGGAGAGCTATGCGTTGCTGAGTTGATCAGGCTGTCTGATTATATACCCCTCTGTAGATGTGGTCTTCAGAGATATTGAATAAAAGAGGGAGTGAATGGGATTTTTTTCCAGCCAAGATGAAGTACCAGGGATTGTATTTACTCTTCTAGCTGAAACAGAAATAAAACATAAAAAGATATGAAAAAGCACTTTGTTGGATGTCAGTAACAAAGGGCAGTGATCTCTTTGAGACAGGAAGAGCCAGTTAAGTCTTACAATCTCCCTACTTTAGTGCCTTGCTGAGCCTTCAGTCTTGCTGCAGGAAAGAGAACTGCAGATGGAGCTGG
>NW_005371541.1:1721960-1740663 GCF_000412655.1 Myotis brandtii
GAAGTGCCCTTGGTTAAGAATGTGGGTGGTGCTTGCCAGGGCACACATCACTCTTAGCGAGCCCACAGACATTTTGCACGCAGGGCACCTGGTTTAATGGTTAAACTTGCTCTTGTGGTTCTCATTATAATCACAGGATGGACTTCAATAAGAAACCATCAGGAAACTCTGAGTAACAAGATGTATTACTCATGGGTTCTAGGGGGTGCAAGACATGCCCGAGAGTGAGAGTGAGAGAGAGAGAGGAGTGAGTGCTCTGCCTTTATTAGGGTCTGAGGAGTGGAAAGTCTAGGGCAGTGGTCGGCAAACTCATTAGTCAACAGAGCCAAATATCAACAGTACAACGATTGAAATTTCTTTTGAGAGCCAAATTTTTTAAACTTAAACTATATAGGTAGGTACATGGCTATTAACTTAATTAGGGTACTCCTAAGGCTTAGGAAGAGCCACACTCAAGGGGCCAAAGAGCCACATGTGGCTCGCCAGCCGCAGTTTGCCGACTACTGGTCTAGGGTATTATAAGTTCACTCTTTATTGGCTAATTTAAAGCTGAGGAGCAGGAATTAGAGTGAGGGAAGGGAGAAGTGACCTTCTGAGGCTTTCTGAGAGTGACCTTCATGGGTGGGGAAGGCCTAATTCCTTATCCACTATTTTGCCAGCCAGTAATTGCGTCATACAATTGGCCATATGTTTATTCAAGATGGCTGGCTTTTGAAATGGGTGCCTTGGGCAATCAAAAGTGTACTGTCAGGCACTTACTGCAAATACCAATCAGCACATGTGGATGAGGCAGTGACCTGAGGATAGGAAATAACCACCCTAAGGATGATAGGTAAGAGTGTGCAGGACTCACAATTCTGAGAGTAATACCTGTTTGCATCAGCTGGTTTGGAAAACCTCACGACTCTAAGGGCCTTGGGTAGAGTACAGAAAAGGTTGCCTCAGTAGTGGGCAAAATTAGTCTTGGACTAAACATGGTTACCGTCCAACAAACACCTCTTAAAAGTAAGACTTGAATGAGATTGTGTCCAAGTTACAAACATGCAACTCAGAAAAAAAGTCCAAGAATAATTTTAGAAATAGAAAAATATCCATCACCCAACAAGTTAAAGTCCATGATTTCTGGCACACCTCAGAAATTACAAAGCATAGAAGGAGGCAGGAAAAATACCCTCCAGTGAGGAGAAAAACCGATCAATTGGCATTGACACAGATGTAATACTTAGCAGTCAAGGAAGTTCAGTTGTTATCACTATATTATAACATATGTTTAAAAAGAAACTTGGTGGGTGATAGATTAATTTTATTCATTGTGCTTATGGTTTCACAGGAGTGTTTATTTGTCAAAACATCAATTTGTACACATTCAGTGTGTGCAGTTTATTATATTTTGTTTATATTCAACTTAAAAATGAATGAATGAATGAATGAATAAAATAGTCCCTTCTATTTAAACTCTTATGCTTTAGTACTTACCTTGTTTCATCATGGTATGTTACCTTATGTGTTATAAATACCACTGTGTATCAGAGAAGATGAGGCACGTAAAGATTTATATCACTTATAAAGTGTACAAAATTTAGGCTCAATTCATATTTGACAAGTGAATAAATGAATAAAATAACTTGGAAGGATTGGAATTCAGTGTAATTGTCAAGTGCTATAAGGATTTTTTCCTCTTCTTTTAAATTTAAAAATCTTAGTGATATTATAGAGTTAGTAGCTGAAACCCAAGAAAATTTCAGGCATTATGAAAAATTGGAGCATTGCAAGTGCTTTCCCTCATCTTGGAACATTTCTTTTCTTCCTCATCCTTTGCTTAGTCAATTTCCAGTTATCCTTTTGTGCTCAACCAAAAGAACAAGCACCAAAGAGTTAACTCTTCTGATCCCCAAGACTATTTTTCGTTCTCCTTTAAAAATGCTCTTTGTCACCCAGACTTCTTTGTAGCACAGAGTCACAAATACAATTAAATAATGTTGATTGTAAGCACCTACTTAGTATTTGTCACTCACTTAATGGAAGTCAAATAGACCAAAGGACTGTGGCACTCAGCATGTACCCAACGTGTATGAGTTGGACGTGACAAGATGTTAGGCTCAAATGTACAATAGATATGACATTTGGAAGACACTTGCCACACAAAGATGGAGAAGTCTAAAAGAAATGTGGAGAAGTGCCTCATGCACAGGGAAAATGAGTGAAAGACTAGGCATGGGAAGAGGATGTGAGGAGAGTGGCTTAGGAAAGAGGGATATGGTGGGTGTCATCTCCCCAACTTTAGGCTGGGGAAAGGGCCTTCTCAGAATTACTTAGGAATCTTGACATACATTCTGTATGGTGGTGGGACTATTAGTCTGAAGTCCCTTTAAAAGTTGGGGTTCCTGGCAGGAGTAGAAGCTAATCTGTGGTGAAGTGTAGCCAAAATTAGGGCAGGTGCTTCCATCAAAGGAGCTGAAATTCAAAAGCACAGCAAAGGAAGCTCTGAAATCTTAGGAAAACATGTATCTGAGAAAGAGTTTTAGGTGCCTACCATGCCAAAGGATGTAGAGTCACTGTATTACAGTTCCAATCAAGTAAGACATTTCCTATCCTCTTTTCCCCACACTGTTCCCATTTTAACTCTTACTATGGAAGAAACAACACATGAACCAAGTATAGAAGTTTGGTCCTATCCAACATGTTTACAGAGACATTTGGTCCATACCAAAAGGCCCTTGAAATTTGGTCCTGTCCAAATGAGTATATTTGGTCCACAGCAACTGGTCACTGGTATTTATTTGGTCCTGTCAAAGATATCCACACTTAGAAAATGCCCCTGGGTTCAAATATCCCATAAAGTTTATTTCTACTTTTGGTTTACAGAATTAATACATAAAAATTGCTCTCATGTTTAATTGGCCAATTATTGTATTATGACTTTATTGCCAATAGTAATTTTTTTTTGCCTTGGTAATCTAGCTGGTAATGGCTCATGGGGTTAAGTTGATGGATCAACTTGGACCATGTGTTTCTGTGGACGTTTTGAATAGGACCAAAATATCATTAACCATAACTGTTAGCGATTATCGCCTACCTGGCACCTGGACATTCTGAGTGCCGGTTTGAGAAAATTACTAATTAACTAAGCTTCCTTTTACAGGGTACCCAGAGAGGGAACATAGCATTAGCTACCTTTAGTACTAAAATAATGGTCCAGCAGCAATTTACACTGACACACAATCATTTCATCCTAACCTGCTCTGCCTTTCCAAGCTGCCTTTGCGTACTATCACGTGAAAATGCTAAGATTTTTGAATGGAATGAGTTTGGAACCATTCTATTAGGGATTCTGAAGCAGTGAGTAATAATTACTATTCATTAACCAAAAAAGTACATGTATTAAAAATGTATGTTATTTCTGTTCTAAATCCAGTCTGCTGAAATGTCCTTTAAAATGCATGCACTAAAAGTAAATGCATGCACTAAAAGTAACTAAACAATTACCACACACACACACATAATCATAAAGGGCAAGATATCAGAGATGTTAATGAATAATTAGTCTATTCATCGTCTTTGGGGCTGGATTTATCTATGAAAATTGCCAAAAGAACTGAAATGGACATTTTAATAGTCTAGATATCTTAACAGATGGAAATGAAACTAGTTAACATTAGAAAAAGATCCAAAACAAAATAAAAAGAAACCTGAATTTCAACTAAGTTGGCAGCAAAAATAAGATTTTCTAAAAATCAATTCAGCACTAATTAAAGAGGGTGAATCCGTTGGTTTTGAATAGGTCGCTCACTGTTATCCATAAATTCTCTCCTATTCCAATTCACAACCCCCATTCTACCCATAAGTGAAACAAACTCAGAAGGCTCTGGAAAAAATAGTGTTTTAATAAAGATACTTTAAATGATAAAAGGAGGCAAGTATATCCTGAAAGTGAAAACCAAAGTGCAGAGGGGAAAATCTGATTTTACAGAATGGTATTGTAATATAACACCAGATTTGTAAACTTATAAATATAAGTTGTGTGCATTATTCCCCTGCCAGGAAACTACATTAGACACATCTGTGTAAAATATATTTCCAATTTAACCAGTCTGGAATGACCACATTCATTTTCTAGTTCATTGCAAGGGTAAGTAACATAATAAGCACAATGTATTCTCCAAATTTAATAATTTAACATGCTTGCCTAGTTAACTTATTATTACCAATGTAACATCTTGGACTTTAGTCTTTTCTCTATAAAATGCTAAGCACATTGAAGATGCTCGCAAATTTAGAATTCAAAGTTTATCTTCTTCAAACTGAGTTTGTGGAAACAGGTATATATATATTTTATTTTTTTGCCATTAAAATAGTTTTTACTTTGAATAGGGTTCCATATTTGATAGTTAATCATAACCATACAGACTTCTCTGGAAAAATCAAAATGCCCTTCTTCTAAATGGAATAAAATCAAGCTAAACAAAGATCTAAAAATAAGTCTGTTAAGATGTTTATATAGAGAGAAAATCAACTTTAGAAGGAGCATGCATGCACTGTAATTAGAAAATAGGCTAAGGTTGATGGAATACAGACACTATGGAGTTACTTTTTTATGGTGTGATTTTTAAATGCAGGAAATATATTCCACAGAGATGAACTAGGTCATTTCCAAAGGGGCCCTTTTGGGCTACAGCTGAAAAACCAATATTTAAATATATAAAATATGCAATACAACATGGAAAAACAAATTAGTTGAAAGCAAGTATAATTTTTCTCTCCATATTTCCATCCTCAATTTTTATTTTTATCAGAATTCAATTCAAACAAGAGAAACCCATACATATTGAAATCCACTAATGTGAGTGAGGACCAAAAAATGAGTATTGTTCAATGTTTTCTTCAAATGTGCTTATATGGCATACGTTCCTAAACTTGTTCTCTCTGACAGAAAAGTGAGATTCTCATTTCAATTTTCACCATCTTCAGGTCTTTGCTCAAATGTCAGTTTATCTCTGACACCTTCCTGGATCACTTAAACAGCACTCATGGCCTGATTAGCATGCCCTTGTCCCCCCCCCCCTTCTGTATTACTTTTCTCCACTACTTATTTTATTAATGTACTTTATCGTTCATTGTCTCTATTGTTAGTTATAATTTATTTTATAGGTTATTGATCCAAAAATTCAAGATTCATTAGGAATATGCATCTATTTCTTGAGATCTAAGGCAAATGAACCTTGACAATTTTTTCCTATTTTTTAAATTTTTTTATTTTATTTTATTGATTTTAGAGAGGAAGGGAGAGGGAGAGAGAGATAGAAACATCAATGATGAGAGAGAATCATTGATCGGCTGCCTCCTGCACGCCCCCTACTGGGGATCCAGTCCACAACCCTGGCATGTGCCCTTGACCGGAATCAAGCCTGGGACCCCTTAGCTTCAGTCCGCAGGCCAACACTCTATCCACTGAGCCAAACCGGCTAGGGCTTTTCTATATTTTAGAAATTAAAAGAAACTTCCTTCTTCAACATATTTATATTCCTATCATTCATAGTCTTTCTTCAAAGTCTTCATTTATGACTTGTTAATCTAAAGAGGCCAGATGTTTTTTCTGGGTGAAAGAGTCCTAGAAAGAGAACTATTCTAAGTTGTGACATTTCTATATACTTCGTGTATATTTATATAGACCAATCATGACATGCAGATAGATTTATTACATTTGTCGTATCTATGCTGTGTGAAAATTTTGTGTGTATAGGTGTTCAAATGACACTGATATAATGGTCTGTAGCCCTTTAAAGGTTATCTGTAGCAATGGGTCCCAAACTGTTGCTCTTTTCAATGGCCATGATAGTAATACTGTAGTGTTGAGAAAATAACAAGAGTCATGGTTAATAAAGGACCAGATTCACATGAATCTGAGGTTTACCAATTAGGACAAATCCATTCATATTTGAAAAATGGTTACACTTTTCAGCTGGTATGCTATTTGTTGAGATTTCTGTTAGGGCTTTGTATATTTGATTTGGGGATCGTTGCATCTATAACCACTCAGCATAGTAATCACTGTTGAGAAACTGGGGACTACTGCCCCCTGGTTAGAAACCCTCAAGAAATCTAACTACCAGGCAAGTTTTTTTGCAAGCGGAATCTTTTTTTAGGACTGCTTTTAAGTAAGTGATGGCCTCAGGTCTTAGTCTGGCTGAAAAGAGAGTAGCACGCTTTCTTCATCAACGTGGAACCCTTGGCTAGGGTGAAGCACGTTTGTATTGAGCATTTCATAAACCTCAACAGTACAAGCTCACACTGTGGTGAGGGTCAACTGAGTTCCAAACTTCAAAGCTCTGAAAAAAGTGCCTGCAAAATGGACAAGGCTCATTCCGTGTTAGGTATGATCATTGTTATTGATATCAGTCATTGTCTCAAAAATTCAAAAGGCAGTTGGGCCTTTGGTCCATTTTATCAGGTCAGGAGTGAAACAGCCATCTATATCTTGGTAATCCAAAACCTTCCTCCTGGTACAGCATTATAATGGGTACTGGGATAGAGGAGTGGATGAGACAGACAAGATCTAGGCTCTCGCAAGATGTTCCATCTCTGTGGGACATAGGTGCCTAACAAATTGTGTAATGCAATAATAAGAGCTTTGAAGGAGAAGTTTAGGGAAAAATGGAGGTGTAGATTCATAGGGGGCCTGGTCAAGACTTGAAGTTTAAGGAAGACATCTTGAATAAAGTGATGACATTTGAGATCTAAAGCATGAATGGGAATTTCCTAGTTACAGATGTGTGGGGGAAGTGTGCCCAGCAGAGAGCCAGTGCTTATGTGTGAGGGATCTGAAGCTGCTGAAGGAACTCCTGTGGCTTCACCATAATCCCCGGGGAGAGTGGTTGAAACCAAGACTGTGAGGAAGGTGGGGCCAAGCAGGCAATGCCAAGTGATGAATTTTGGATTTTGTCTTATGGACAATGGAAGGTATTAAAGAATTTTGTGCAAGAGCTACAAAGTTCTGGCTTAATCACAGCACTCTATCATTTGTGTTGTCCACTAAGAGAAATTAAAAGCAGGACTGCTGTCATTGACACTGAAAGGGTGCTCACATTTAAACATTGTGGGACCATTATTACAGATAATACATGAAGGGCTAAATGCAGCAATGTGGGTTTATCTGAACACAGTTATTCACAAAGCATTAACCCATTTTAGATCTGGCAAATTTAATAAAGCCATCCACCTATCATTGTCTAGGTTGACACATGTAAACGGGTAAAGGGGGATTTCAAATCCCATTTCTGCTCTGTATTCTTTGGGTGAACTGGGGTAAAGTATTTATTCATCTGTAAAATTGGGGTAAAAGTATTGTTTTAATGATTAAATAAGTTAATATATGCTAAGTAGCTTAAAAAATTCCTGGCACATTGAAAGCCCTTAAACATGTTAAAAGAGACACAATCATATTTTATGAAGTACCCGGGGTGTACTCAGCACTCTGTTAGGTCTGGCAGGGCATAAATAAGGGTAATTCCTAATTTATGGTAATTTTGTGAGCTAAAATGAGACAATATATCTAAAGTCAGTCTGGCATGGGCATTAGCTCATAATGAACATCCAGTAAATGTGAAAGCTTCAGGAAATTACAGAGGAGCAGATCTAAGGATGGGCTGGGGTTCCTCAGAGGGTCAAGAAATAAAGGGATAGTCCAGTGTGTACGTGAATTGTTTCAGAAGTTTTTGCCTTTGAACATTGTCTTCAGATAGTGATTTTAAGAATGTTAATAAATAGAGTTCTGGATTATGCAACAAACAGAATACATGCTTAGAACACCAGGAAAGTGGGACATTACAAAATGAGGGGGAAAGATTTTTTTGAGGAAGGAATTCAATATTAAAAGAACTTTTAAAGCATTGAAATAATCAGTATGAGAAAAATAAAATCACGCTAATTTTACATCTGTTTTACAAATAGCTATGCTTATTACCTATATATCTCTCTATATAGATATTTTATTTGAATTACACATTCAAGGTACCATACTTTCTAAGTTTGTGTGTATTGATAAAGATTTTAATCTGGCCTTGGAAGAGCAATGTTAACAGGTGAAAGACCTGACATCTGACCTTGACATTCAAGTGGGTCAAAAGCAATCTGTGCCCTGGTTGAGTTATGTAAGGTGATTCTTTCTCACAGAAAATTATGAGTAGGATCTCCAGGGCTCGTTTTACAAACTGGATATTCATCCATTCATAAATATATCAAACTAGAGGCCTGCTTCACGAATTCGTGCACTGGTGGGGTCCCTTGGCCTGGCTGGCTCGGGGGAGGGACCACGGGAGGTTGGCTGTGGAAGCACACTGACCACCAGGGGGCAGCTCCTGCATTGAGCGTCTGCTCCCTGGTGGTCAGTGCGCATCATAGCTACTGGATGGTAGTCTGGTCATCCGGTCTTCCAGTTGTAATGGTTGCTTAGGCATATATATATATATAACTAGAAGCCCGTTGCATGAAGATTCATGCAATAGGCCTTCCTTCCCCTGGCTGCTGGCACCAGTTTTCCTCCGGCACCTGGGACCCAGGCCTTTGGTCCGGCCACAGCGGAGAAGCCAAGCCTCTTCAGTCTTCAGTCTTCAGTCTTCACTCAGGCCAGAGCCTTCAGTCTTTGCTCTGCACCTGCATATGCAAATTAACCGCCATCTTTGTTGGGTTAATTTGCATAGTAGCTCTGATTGGCTGGTGGGCGTAGCAGAGTGACAACAATTTGCATGTTTCTCTTTTATTAGTGTAGGTACCCACAGTTTCAGCCAGGACTCAGTAAGAAAAGCAGAAATCACACCACCTGAAAGAGAAATTTTAGAGTGATTAGGCCAGGGAAGTCACAGGGAAGAGACTTGGGTTGTGAGAAACTAGAAGCTCAGAGGCTGTCCTGTGGGTGTGGACAGAGATGGAGACTTCTGAGGAGAGGGTGCTGCCCCCTGGAGATGCGGCATCAGGGACATCCTTTGCAGAGGAGGGATGTCCTTTATGGAGGGTCCACTGCTTGGCATGTGGGGTTTCTCAGGAGGCTCCGTGAAGCTGGCCATGTGGATGTGGGAAAAAGCTGGGAACTGGAATCAATTGCTTTGGCCAGAACAGCAGAAACATGAAGAGAAGCAAGTTTGTTCTCCATTCTCCCACCATCCAGTATTGCTCATGTGCTCCTGATTAGCAAACCTAACAGGAACCCGCTTGGCAATGGAGAAATATAGTCTGCCAGGTTCCAGGCTCACAAAGTAGAATTTAGAATGTGGATTTAGAACTGAGGGGGAGGGGGGAGTGTAATATCCAGCACACCTACTACGTACCACCTCTCACACTAAAGACACAGCTGTGAGTGAAACAAAGCCTCTACATTCATAGAGCCTATATTCTAAAACCAATAATAAAATAAAATGACAGCTAAACTATATTATTGCAGGTAGTCATATATTCTGAAAGAAGAGAAAACCAAAAGGAGCTAGAGAGTGGAGGAGGGGAGGAAAGCTGTGTTACATATTAGAAAGGTGGTTGAGGAAAGGACAGTGGAACACAGTTACAAGGTCAGAGGAAGCTCTGCGAGGAGCTGATGTAATAATCACAGTCTTCGTGGAAGGAATGGCAAATGTTAAGACCCGGAGTCAGAAGGCATCCTGGCACAGAGAGATGCGTTTGGAAATGTCGGCATGGGACAGAGCACACAGGCCTTTAAATCAGGTTTAAAATTTTATTACACATGAAATGAGAGGACATTGGAGAATTTTAAGCAATCTGAGTTGTGTATTAAGAAATTCATTGTGTCTGTGTGGAGAATGAGCCGTAGACGGACAAGACAGACCATAAAATGCTCACAGATGTGTGTCATTTTGCTTGCACTGAGTTAAAAACAAATGAAGCAACACTTAAATGTTGGTAAATTCCTAATTAAATTCAAATATCTGGCTTCTGTTGAAATATCTGGAGATCTGGCATCCCTGGGCTTACAACACGGCAACCATCTGTGGATGCTAAGTGGCTGCTGCCTTCCATGAAGGGGCAGTTCCCCACTACCCTCTCATCTCTCAGTGTATCTCTGACAAGCCTATTTCCTAATAACCAATATTAATTGCCTGAATCCTAAGGGCATTTGAATTTGTGACTTCTGATCTTTTATTTATTTATTTATTTTGTTTGCATTGTACCAGGCTCTGAAGGTATAAGAGTGAAGAAGTAATGCATGCCCTCAAGAAGTTTGAATTTTTCTTATTTTCCACTTTCAACTGCAATCTATTAGAAAAATGCTATATTATTGGAACTTAGTGTTCATCATAGTTGTATATTTTTATTTTTGGAACAGGACAGCTTTGATTTCTCACTTTCTAGATTATAATCCAAAAATGTCCATCCTCCCCCTCATGTGTAGTAACTTACTCTCACTCAGTCCATCATTGACACAGGTGTGGGCTACTCTTATCTAGACAACAGAGGGGAGAAGCATGAGCACAACTCCAAGAAATTCTTCCCCTTTCATGCTCCACAACCAGCCTTGTTGTATCCTGCCTCAAAGAGTAGATCCTCTCCCAATACCAATGCCAAACCATCACCAAGACCTCAGGGTGTCCTCTCAATCTTCTCAGATTTTGTTTCCTGTTCATCCTAGGGGAGAGAGCCAACAGTCAGGTTGGGTCAGGAACTGGAAACAGAACCTTTTAACACATTGTTTTTCTGAAAATAAAAGTCAGCATCTGTACATATGTTAAAGTACAGAGCTGCTTTAACATATGAGTGGAGGGAATAACTTTTTGTTCCTTCATAACTGATTTCTTAAGAGGTTGGTCTTATGGGGGCCTGTTTGCCATTAGGTATCCCCAGAACTCTGATTTCAATTTATGTAAAACTTGGCTTGTATTTTACCTTTCACTAATTTATAGAAGAGTAAACACCATTACAAAGTTTCTGATATTTTACCAGTAATGTTCATGTGTTTGAGATTATGATTGAGTCCATATATTCATTTGTTCAGTCAAGCATCATAGAGCTTTTTACCAATTTCATAGTCTCCTATAAATTAATTATTTGTGTGCTACAAACTCCCATCTCACATTGCAAATATGGACGACAATATAATTACATACGAACATTTCATGACAAATTATATTTTAAACAAAACTCTATGCTAATTCTACTATTACACATGCAAAGGAGTCTGTGGAATTTGTCATGATGATGAACACACTTTATGTTTAACATAAAATGATTGTGTACATGAAAAAAACAAATGTAGAAAGTACATAGAACACATTGCACTTCCATCCCCTTAACTTTTGGGCAATCCTATTCATCTGTTTTCAAAGTATCCAAGCAAATTGATATTCTCCCCATCCCTAAATACTTTCTTCAAATAGATTATTGAGGGGAAATGGACTTTATTTTTAAGCATATTCTATATAGATGTAATGTCTGGTTCATTATTCATTCCCATTCCAGCATTAAGTGGAGTTCCAAAAGGGATAATGCAAGTGATGGGGTTTGTTATGAGCTGTTTGATTAATATCGGGCTGTTTATTTATAAACCAAGGATATAGAAAGTTAAAGGTCAAAGCTGTCCTATTCCAAAATAAAAATCTAAAACTATGGTGAACACTAAATTCTGATAACAGCAATTTTAAAAATTATTTTGCAGTTTAATATGGAAAATTCAAGCTTTTTCAGGGCAGACATTACTTTTTTACTGCTGTATCTCTAGAGCCGGATACAATGCATGGAAGGTATTTAAGAAGTATTAATGGAAAGACTATTGACTACAAGTAAGTGCCTCTGAATGTTTTTGTAAATTATATTATGACTAGAGGCCCAGTGTACAAAATCGTGCGTGGGCAGGGTCCCTAGGCCTAGACTGCGATCAGGGCCATCTTCTGCCTGCTCACCAGTCTCCAGTCCTGCCCTACTGTCACCCACCCAGTTCCCCGTGTCTCCCCATTTCGCCATGATGTGATTGGAGCCTGCGGGCCATGCGGAGGGGCCAAGAGGTCGGCTGTTCTGCCTGCTTGCCAGTCCCCAGTCCCGCCCTGCCACCACCCACCTGGTTCCCTGTGGTTCCCTGTTCGCTGTGCTGTGATAGGAGCCTGCAGGCCTGTGGGGAGGGACCAAGAGGTGGTCAATGCCCCTCTTAGCGAATGGTCGAGTGGTCATTTCGGTCGTTATGGTAGCTGGCCTTTTATTATATAGGATTATTATAAAATGGAAATGGGTGATGCTAAAACCCATTGACAAGTAAGTTTAACATTGGCTTCAGCAAAACTTGGGAATGACTTATTGACCTAGGTTATTAGATATTCTTAAGTAGATTTGTATTAATGGAAGTTCATATACAAAAGAAGAAACATAGGGAATATAGTCAATAATGTTGAAATAACTATGTATGGTGCCAGATGGGGGGGGTCACTTTGTAAGTTCTGTGAATTTCTAACCACTATGTTGCACACCTGAAACTAATATAATACCAAATTTCAGCTGTAATTCAAAAAATTGTAAAAAAAAAAAATTAAAGCAAAATGAACAAACCAAGGTTTAGGGCAGTGGTCGGCAAACCATGGCTCACGAGCCACATGCGGCTCTTTGGCCCCTTGAGTGTGGCTCTTCCACAAAATACCATGTGCGGGCACGCACGTACAGTGCGATTGAAACTTCATGGCCCATGCACAGAAGTCGGTTTTTGGCCTGGGCGAGTCTATTTTGAAGAAGTGGCATTAGAAAAAGTGGGGGGTGGACATATAGAGAGGATGAATGAAAGGAGATAGATGAAACAAGTATACAAGACGAATGTGGATGGGAGAGTTGGAAGGGGTCGACCTCAGTGAAAGTACCTCAATCAGATTGAGGACGTTTTTAGCAAAGTCCAGTTTAGGAGTACCCTAATCCTATCTAATAATAGACAAACATGGTAATTGACCGTACCTTCGCTATGCCTTCCATTGGCTAATCAGCGTGATATGCAAATTAGCCGCCAACAAAGATGGCGGCTAATTTGCATATACCGGCTGGGAGCGAGGACTGAAGATACCTTAGAAGGAAGCCAAGCAACAGAGCTGAGGTAGTGTAGACGGGCGGGAGAGAAGCAGCAGAGACAGGTGGGAGAGAAGCGACAGAGACGGGTGGGGTAGCAGCTGCAGAGAAGGGCGGGGTAGCAGCTGCAGAGAAGGGTGGTGTAGCAGTGGTAGAGAAGGGCGGGGTAGCAGCAGCAGAGATGGGAGCAAAGCCCTATTCTTGCAGGAATCTTCCTGCAACGGGCTTCTAGTTAAGTTAATAACAATGTACCTACCTATATAGTTTAAGTTTAAAAAATTTGGCTCTCAAAAGCAATTTCAATCGTTGTACTGTTGATATTTGGCTCTGTTGACTAATGAGTTTGCCGACCACTGGTCTAGGGCATTGTTTCTTCACATGTGGTCTTAGACCATTTTCATTTCCAGTTTTATGCTCCGTTCTGGTTAGTTCAGAAAAGATATTCTAGAAAGAGAGTAGGCAGGGGTGGGGGAGAGGGGGGGAGATAAAGGGACCATGAACCCAGCCAGATGAGAAATGGTTGAGGGTGGCGGTTCTGAAAGTATGACCCTGGGCGAGCAGTATCATCAATACCTGGCAATCTGTTGGAAATGCAAATTCTCAGGCCCCACCCCAAACATGCTGAGTCAAAGATTTGGGGGACGGGCCCAGCCATGGGTGTTTTAATAGCTTTCCCAGTGTTCTGATTAGACTAAGTTTGAGAACCAGTAGCTTAAGAAACTGAAATGGTTATGCCAAGGAAAGAAAATTGAAAGAAGTGGGGCTGCAAGTGAGGAAGAATCTCTAGAGGGAATCATGAGCCACAGTGATTGGAGGATACGATATAGCAGATTTTGACGCATGGTTTAGGAAATATTTATTGAATCCCATGTGTGTGCAAGGCCCTCTGCTAAATCCCAGGAAGGGAAGCGTCAAGGAGGGTGTGCGTCTGCTCTTCTGGAGTTCACTTTCTTTTGTGCATGAGAAACGGGCATGTTTCCAGCATGTGATGGGGAAACAGGGGGAGATTTCTGTCAGACTGACAGGGCGGGTCTGGAGTCACCAGTGAGCTGGCACTTGAGCTGAGTCCTGAAAGACAGGCAGGTATTACCTAGAGAAAGAATTTGGGAGACTCAGAGCTGTTCAAAAGCAAAAGGGGATGAAGAGAGAGGGAGAAGGAGAGAGAGAGAAACTGCTGCATGTGGTTGCAAGATGCCTTGTCACATGAGGTCTGAGGAAGAAGCTGGCTCTCTGCTTCGTATGAAGAAGGAATAGAATGTACTCAGTGCCAATAGGAACCTTCTAAAACACAGATGTTCAGCTCCTATCAGCACTAAGTAAGAAATAGAGCATGCTGACATTTATCTTTGGACCCTTTCTTTTAAATGCAGCCTTTTTTAAAAAAAAATATTTTTATTGATTTCAGAGAGGAAGGGAGAAGGAGAGGGAGAGGGAGAGAGAAACATCAGTGATGAGAGAGAACCATTGATTGGCGGCTGCCTGTATGCCCCCTACTGGGGATCGAGCCTGCAACCCAGGCATGTGCCCTGACCAGGAATTGAACCATGACCTTCTGGTTCATAGGTCAACACTCAACCCCTGAGTCATACCAGCCGGACTTAAATGCAGTCTTTTTCCATATTGCTAATATTCTACCTTACTCAGTTTTGCCTTCCTGGCTATTCACCTCCCTCACCACCATGTTGCTCATGGACTCAATCCAACCCCAGCCCACCCCCGACTGACAGCCACTTTCAGGTACTGATGGTTGAGGTAATGCTTAAGCACCAGGTCTTACTAACTTCCCACTCTGGTGGTGGCATTTAGCAGAGTCTCTTCAACAAGGAAAGGCTTGGTGTTTAATCTGGAATTATTCTACTTGAATAGAAACATCTGAGACAGTCTGGCAGCAAGCCTGTTCTAGAGGATTGTGGGCCGTTGTTGTCACTGGAGTGTTCCTCAGCCGACCAGCCTCCTTCCATCCAGGTCACCATGACTGCAGGAAAAGGAACAATTCCATAGTCTTAGAAGTTTTTAGATGGAGTAAGAAGTGGCCAGATCTTTATTCACTCCCCAAGCTATGGTGTGGATACTGAGAGACCCTCCCATAATCTGATTCTATTTGGACAGGCAGGGGGAGAGATGTTCTAAAATTGGAACAAAAAGTTTGGCGACTCAGCCACATTACTTAATTTCTTTTTCTGATGCAAACATAGAAGTCAATTAAAAACTGATGTAAAATCCTAGGAAAGTAGCAGTCCCAGTGTAATGGGCCACAAGAGTGGCATGTGCCAGGAAAACAAAGCAAACTGGAACCAGCCTGCTTTCTTTCTAATCCTTTCGTGGGCACCAGAATTTTTTAGGGAAGTAAAAAAAAAGCTTAAATAGACCTTGATTTAAACACACACACACACACACACACACACACACACACACACACACACCCTTTTGAAGTCTTTCTGAATACTAAGACTCTTACTTTCTCTCTCGTGTTTCACCCATGGCTCATCTACTCACCTGCATTGATGACTTGATTACGTGTGATGGATTCTCAGGCCTAATGCAGTCTTCACACTGCTGTGTCTGCTCTTGTCCAGCTCTGCCCTGGATGTCCAGGTCAATCCTCTGGTGAGGGATGGGGATGTCTTTGGAACTGGGGTGGCATTCTATATGAGAATAAGTCTAAAACAGCCGTAGGCAAACTACGGCCCGCGGGCCGGATCCGGCCCGTTTGAAATGAATAAAACTAAAAAAAAAAGGACCGTACCCTTTTATGTAATGATGTTTACTTTGAATTTATATTAGTTCACACAAACACTCCATCCATGCTCCCTGGATGCCCAGGTCAATCCTCTGGTGAGGGATGGGGATGGCTTTGGAGCTAGGGTGGCATTCTGTATGAGAATAAGTCTAAAAGGTCAGAGAGAGGTTTACACAGCTAAGTTAGGCTGCACAAGAAAGGTCGGAGAGAGGTTTACACAGCTAAGTTAGGCTGCACAAGAACTGGGCCTAAAGAATATTCTAGTGACTACAAAAGGCCCATGAGGTTCCTGGACTTTTCCAATCCTAAAACCTACATAATCCATGGAATAAAATCAGAGAATACCTAAAGAATATTCTAGTGACTACAAGGTGACTACAAAAGGCCCATGAAGTTCCTGGACTTTTTCAATTCTAAAACCTACATAATCCATGGAATAAAATCAGAGAATTCAAACACAGATTTATGAAGTTCTTTTGCCACATCCTAGGTGCCCTTGGAAAATTGCCCAGTCTTTCCAAGACCAAGGTTCCATTTCTGGGACCAGCCTTATCACCTATATTTAGAATCCACGCTAGTAAAATCAAACCAGGAAAACAACATTTGATCATTTTAATACTTGTAATCCTTTAAGGTGTAAGACTATGTTAAGAACCCATTAAAATTCTTGGGCAAACATAATATAGCATGGTTCATAATTAACTTGTAAAAGATCAAGGGAAAAGCTACTCTTTAGGAGAGAAAGCAGTATCTGAGGGATGCATATTGAAGACAGGCGGCCTGTATCCGAGAGCTCCTCGATATAAAAAGCATACTAATCAGTGAGCAAGCATTGTAGCATTTGGTCCTTCCCTAGAACTGCTTTAGGTCATCACCAGTACAGCCGTACAAACTGCTGCTGCTGAATTTCTTGCTTATTTAATAACACAGAACAATCCTTCAAGACTTCATTCAGCAGTCAGACCATATCACCTGCCCATTCACACACCTGTGCTGTCACTTGACTCTGTACAAAACCAATTTTAAGAAATAAGCTCACTGACAGGCACACACAGAATCACACAGATATGACTTTGATTTGAAAGCAAAAAGTAAAAGCTAGATATGGAGCTATCACCTTTTGGCTCTAGATGAAGCATGAAATGATCTTGCAACTATGAAAGCATTAATTTGAACTCCTTAGAACATTATTCCTGATTTTTCTAATTCTTTTATAAATGCCCATGTACAGGATATTAAAAAATAGCATATATGTATGTACTCAGACCATTGTCCTTTTTTCTTTTATTAAAGGGGAAATGTTTTAAAATAAGACTCAGCATTCATAAAGAGACTTTTTCTAAGCATTTAAACAACTTGGTCTGGAATGAGGAATCTTGGGATTGCCTCCACCGCAATTTCTGGGCAACCCTTTGAAGACCATAAACATGTATTGGTATTTCCCACATAACCCAAAGGCTGGTATTTACCATCAGTTAACAAGAAAAGACCCCAAACCACATATTATATTTTATAACTTTTCAATGTTAGCTATAAATGAGAAACAGGGTCCTATTTCATGCGAAATCGATGTGTGCCCAAGCTCAACCCTCACCAGAATGGGAGGCCTAGATGGGCTGGTGCACAAATCTGCCTTCTGTTTTCTTTTCTGCTAAACGAAAAATTAAATGAGTAGGTGCAATTGTAAATGCTGTCAACAGTATTTGCAGTATATTTTTAAGATACAGTGGCACTGTCATTTGAGTGATTTATCTTCTAATTATTTGTTCAAATGCTCTGATCAAATATCATGCTCCATCATGGGTTTCATGTAAATAGCCTCATTAGCCCCACTCTGGCTCTGAAGGGCACCTCCACAGAGCTCCTGGTTTCTGAGAGACAACTCACTCCCTTTAGCCTCTGAATAAAAAGACTACTTCTTTCTCTTTCATCGTACATGAAGATTTATGGGCTTTAACTTATAGCCCATAGGGTAGAAGATCAAGCCACATGCCTTCATTTATTCTTGAAAATTATTGCACAGCCTCTACTCTAACTGCCTTGCCCTTCAAAATGCCATAGGTGGAGTCACATAACTCTATATTAACATTTGGAAATAGCTTTTACCTTTTGGGTCATTTTATGGTGTCATTTCAGTGAGTTACTCCTTTGGAATATTACTCAGCTGTATAGATAAAATATTCTTCCAGCTGCAAAATACTTATTTTCCTTTTGATATCATGAATGCATTTAAGTTTGCATAACTTAGCTTTCTACTCAATTGTTTTTCCCCCCGTGGTAGGTGTAGGAACAGGGTAATGATGGTAGAGAATTGAGTAGGTCAAGTTTCATGAAAAATATTAATATTATCCATGGCCCTGAACATTTCAATCAATTATTTAGAGGACCATAGTGTAGATCTGTAGAATCAAGCAAGATAAGGTTATAGAGAATTATTACTGGGGATTTATATACTATGTCAGATATTTAAATTCTTTTAACTTGTCAAATACACATTCTCCATTTAGCTTGTGAACTCATTTAAAATCAGTGTTTAATTTAAAACATATCTATCACATAGAAGGACTATTATGATATCTCTGCACACCTTCACCTACTTAAAACAATCAAATCAAAAAGACCAAAATTTAGCAACCCATAAAGGGACATATACACATCAGTCCTCCCTGAAAGGTTGGTAATTTGTCCCCTTGTGTGTCTTTTTCATTTCAAAACAAAGTCATGGGTTTCTTATTATCTTACTAGAGGCCTGGTGCACAAAATTTGTGCACTGGCGGCGGGGGGGCTGTCCCTCAGTCCAGCCTGCACCCTCTCCAATCTGGGACATCCCTCTCACAACCCGGGGCTGCTGGCTCCTAACTGCTCACCTGTCTGCCTGCCTGATTGCCTCTAACCACTTCTGCATGCCAGCCTGATCACCCCCTAAAC
>NW_005371541.1:1740904-1785138 GCF_000412655.1 Myotis brandtii
CTCTCCTGCCAGCCTGATCGACGCCTAACTGTTCCCCTGCCAGCCCGATTGCCCCCAACTGCCCTCCCCTGCTGTCCCGGTCACCCCCAACCACCCTCCCCTGCTGGCCTAGTTGCCCCCAACTGCCCTCCCCTGCCAGCCTGGTCGCCCTCAACTGCCCTCCTCTGCTGGCCTGTTCGCCCCCAACTGCCCTCCCCTGTGGCCTGGTCCCCCCTCCCAACTGCCCTCCCCTGCAGGCCTGATCTCCCCCAAATGCCCTCCCCTGCTGACCTGGTTGGCAACAACTACCCTCCCCTGCCGGCCTTCTTGTGGTGGCCATCTTGTGACCACTTGGGGGCGGCCTGCCAACAACTACCCTCCCCTGCCGGCCTTCTTGTGGTGACCATCTTGTGACCACTTGGGGGCGGCCATCTTGTGCGAGGGTGTGATGGTAAATTTGCATATTTGACCACATAGGGCAGCCATCTTGTGCGAGGGTGTGATGGTAAATTTGCATATTACCTCTTTATTATATCAGATTAGACGTATATTTTAGAGCAGTCCAAGTCTCTCATACATGCTTAAAACCTTAGTTTGAAAAATAGTTAACTTTCCTATTTGTTTGAGTAATTTAGATACTTTTATTCTGAGTTTGCTTTTGTCTAAAATGCCTCCAGCTAAAATTTGGCTTATCTCTTTGCACAAGGCCAAATGATCACAATCCAAATCCCAAAGATCTTTTAAATTCTTTTTTTTTCTCCCAAAGTCAACCAGAGTAGGGACAGTCTCAGCAAAAAAGCTCCCTCAGAATGCAAATGTTAAGTTCCTCTGAGGCAGAAAGAGCAGAGTAAGCAAAACAATAAAAAAAGGAAAAACATCAGTGAAATCTTTGGGCTTTATCATCCTTTGGAGGGCTTTGAAAGGCAGCAGGACTGATTCCAGTTCAGCCAAGAATTTGTTTATTCTGCTTATCTCTGGTCAGAACTAACAGTCTTAATGGATCTAAAGAGCCTTAACTGGTTCTGGATTGATGTGGCCATTTTCCGATTAATGTATCTACACATTTGAAAATGATCATATTTCCATATGTCATCTGTAACATATACAGTGTAGGTTGTTACAAGATTTGCAGTCTAGTGAAATAAATACCATCCACTTTTAAATCCTCAAAACATATTGTCAGAGCATCAAGCCAACATATGTGAGCACCTTTCTAAGTGTTGCTGCTCATTGACAGTATCTTTGGGTCTCCATGGGCAGTAGAGGCAAAACCCACACACAAATGAAAATGAACTGTAATTCCAGATCGTGATGGCATTCTCTTCAAATTGAAATTTCACAAGTTTAAGTAAATGAGTATAAAGGAATGGAAAATACAGCAAAACTCAGTGCAGAGGAAACATTTAATGCACTGGAACATTTTGCTTACATAGTGTTGTACATAGTTGGGTGACTTGAACTGAAGAATACAGTAATCATATATATAGTCCTTGGGTCCTACTGCTCTGAAACAGCAAAAATTCTACCCTCCAAAGAAGAGTTTCTACTAGAATTTGTAAACAAGTAGTAGTTCAAAATCTTGGCTACTCTTTAGATCAACCTGGGAAGCTTTAACAATCCTACTGGGCTATAACAAGCCCCAACACACAGTAATGAAATTAAATACAGGTTTCCTCTGCTGTTTCAAAATTTGCATTATACCACTTCACTTTACAAATGACCTACATTAGCACAGCTGGCATGGCTCAGTGGTTGAGCATTCAGCCTATGAACCAGGAGGTCACGGTTCAATTTCCGTTCAGGGCACATGCCTAGGTTGTAGGCTCAATTCCCTCTGCAGGGCATGCAGGAGGCAGCTGATCAGTGATTCTCTCTCATCATCGATGTTTATTTCTCTCTCCCCCCCTCCCTTCCTCTCTGAAAAAAAAAAAAAAGGGGTAACATGTTGTTAACAAAAAGTTTCTGCTGTATACCAAAAGTAACACTTGTGAAAGAGACTGACCATCTTGAACTTAAAAAAGACAACTGTTGTCCTGGCCAGTGTGGCACAATTGGTTGAGCATTGACCCATGCAATGAAAGGTCACCGGTTTGATTCCCAGTCAGGGCACATGCCCGGGTTGTAGGCTCTATTCCCATTGGGGACAATTATATAAATCTTAAATCCTTCCCCATATTGAGAGTAAAAAGGCTGAAAGAAGATTTGAAAAAATATTTTTTGGAGATAGCTATGCTATAAGACTAAATCCTTACTTCCAAGGGGAGTTTTGGTGGTACCTCTTATACTGGGACCATATCTCTTGGTTTTCCCCAGACTGAAGAGTTTCTCAGGATAGGGAATCTTTGGTACTTAGATCTGGGCAGTCTTGGGCAACTTGGTTGGTTGCCCTCATGTCAAGCCTAAGGAAAACACTTGGAGAGCTTGAGACATATCTGTAGGTAAGGCCACAGAGGTCTGTGTAAGACTCCAGTGTGAGAATACTAAGGGGCAAGAGGAGGCGACAGATTTGAGATTAGCCTGTACGCCTAGAGTTATGGTGAGGGGTGCAGTCAAGTTTCCTGTGTATGAGATGCAAGTACATTTGAGACAGCGAGTGGGGGTCCTATTAGGGTCCTGACCAATAGTACTTCTCAGATGGGCAAATGGGCTGTAGCAAAGAGAAGTGAAGGGATTGCTGGCTCTAGCCGCAAGGGAAGGGGTTGATAAGGAGCTTTAGGAAAGTAAATCACCAGGTTTACTTTTGGAGGAGTGGAAGAGGCTATAAATCACCCACGAAAATTCCCACAAGAGAAATCACCTTAAGCACCTGCCATGCCCAGGGAGTGCAAAGGCAGCTCACTGTTGTGAGAAGATTACAGCTGCGCTCCCTGCCTTCCTGCCTGCAGAAGGCCTGGCTGAAGGAGGGGAGAGAGTGTAACTGTAGATCAAATATGGGATTTTGATGATTATACAGAACTGGACATTTTACATTACTGAACGGAGAATGCACTTGTCCACTTTATGAACTTTTGTTACCTAAGGATGATCAAAAAAAGTCATGAGAGAACCTGAGTTAGCTTCCAAGGACAAAGGAAGAAATTCCTGCATTGACTCAATTTTAAGGTACAATGGAGAAAAAAAAAAGGTTGCCTTTCCGTTTTACTTTATGAGTTCTGCTCATCCAAAATATTGATTATATAAATAAATTTTTCAAAAAGAAAAAAATGAATATATTAATGTACTGGCTTGCTAAAGTGAATTTAGTATCAGGTCTATCTAGATCAAGGAGGGTAAAAGAGTGGTGTCAGTGATTTTTAAGTTGACTCTTTTCTTCTTGTCTGATGGTAGCATTCTCAGGGATTCTATCCCCACCTGAAGTTCAAGATGTCCAGAAGCTTTAGGGTTAAATTCCCCTTGAAAATAAATTCCAGAGTAATCAGGAGTCTATCATTTGCCCACTTGTTCATTCCTGTACCATTTATTATAATTGAATCAATTCAGTTCTCTCAGTGGCCAGACCTGGTTCCCCCAAGTTGGGGGAAGGGTTTGAATAGCCCTGAGTCACAATAAAGGGGATTTTTAACAAAAGAAGACAGGAGAAGCAAAAGGGCATTGTACAGTTTCATATGCAATATATATAGCCACTGCAATCCATACTATGTTAGTACTTATAATTACCAACCAAATGTTGGATGAATAAGTGAGTTATTTAAAATATCACTTCTTTCCTTATTTGCAATGAATTGTTCCTAGATCTCATTTATGTCAGTCTTATGGTAAGGCTTATAATGTTGAACCTCAGACTTGTCATTTCTTATATCATGAAAACATTTTCACAATTAATATGTAATATTAAGCCATAAAGGCTTCCCAAGGGTGCCTCATGACTCTACCAAAATTCTTAATTTGCTTAATCTCTCCAGCACATTTTTACTTGAATTCTTTTTAAATAAATTTACTGTTAAATCTATTTTTAAAAATTGCAGTTACCATAAAGACAAAATTTTATAGACCTTCAGACCTATGAAGGAAATGGAGGGAGGATAGAAGGGTGAAAGTATGACATTAGTGATCCCCCATTAATAATATAAATTGCTGTTAAGAAAAATAATAAAAATTACCTACTGTTTAAGCAAGAAACCGTTGAGGCCATTTGTAATTCTTCCAAAACACATTGATGAATTTTTCTCAGTAGTTAGCAAAGTCTCCTTTGTAAACTGTTTATTCTCTAATGGATAGATCAGAGCTTGTGTTTAGTTTTGTACTACTGGTAGAGAATCATGGCCATGTTCTTAATCATCTTCTCTTAAAAGTGGATTAGTAGTATAACTAAAATTTTTACTGAAGCTTGAACTCATCTTCTAACTGTGACCGTCAGATAGAAGAAAGACCTGTAACTGTATGTAAACAGAGGGAGTAAACATTTATTTTGCTCTGAGGAGTATGTGTATATGTGTGTCTTTTTCTGAATTCTGGGGGTAGGTTTGGATCTGTTGAGGTGGCTGAGGAATGGAATGATGGCTGCAAGAGGGAGGATTGATATTGAGAATAAATCATTTTACCTTTGACTGTACTGCCTGCATTAGTTTGCTAGGGCTGCTATAACAAGGTACCATAGACTGGGTGACTTAAACCACAGAAATTTACTTTTTCATGACTATGGAGGCTAGAAGATCAGGTGTCAGCAGGCTTGGTTTCTTCTGAGGCCGCTCTTTTACCTTGCAGATGGGTGACTTCCTGCTGTGTCCTCACCTGGTCATTCATTTGTCTGTGTCCTAATTTCCTCTTCATATAAGGACACCAGTCATACTGGATTAGGGTCCACATCATAACCTCACTTTACTTTAATCACCCCTTTAAAATCCCTACCTTCAAATAGTCACATTCTGAGGTGTACATTTGAATTTGGCGGGACATGATTCAGCTCCTAACACTTTCTAATTTATAATGAATGTAGCTCAGACGAGTTATAGAAAAGCTACTTGTTGCTTCAGAGATACTATTTGGCAGAGCGGTATCCTCTTTTTACTAATGAAAAAACACCAACTTTAGAAGTTAAGAGTCTCCAAAATCACTAGGTGAGCAAGGAATTGAGTTTGGATTAGAAGTCAGGGTTTCTATAAGAGGTCCTCCTCCATCACCACACCACTTTTTAACTCCTTATTCCAACTGAAGGAATGGCAGTGCAACACTGAAATGGGAAATAAGGAAAGAAAGAGGCAGGAAACATTATGGAACATGGAAGGCCACTTTAGGGAAGTGTTATGTCTGTGGCCACAGAAACCCGAGTATTTATAAGAGTTCTTCCTCCTCCATCACCACACCACTTTTTAAAGGTATTCCAACTGAAGGAATGGCAATACAGCATTGAAATGGGAAATAAGGAAAGAAAGAGGCAGGATACATGAGGCACATGGAAGGCCACTTCAGGGAAGTGTTATGTCTGTGGCCACAGAAACCCGAGTATTGACCAAGGAGAGACCTACCTTTCACATGACTGAGTGTACTGGGTCCTATTTGGCCAAGTTAATAGTTGACTTTATTGATTTTATAAGATTTCAAATTTACTCAATAGTGCCAATTTGGTTCATTTACTCCAACTCCTTAGGGGAAAAAAAAAAGATGTTTAATTCAAAACTTGGTCACATCCAAAACTGCTAAATTAAACAATATTTACTTGTGTCTTTATGATTACCACCATATTTTTGGTCTAGTACGTTTAACAATAACAACAACAAAAATAAAAATGGAAAGAAGACAGGCCCCCAATTGCATTAATTCACATATGTGCTGCTTTATTATTCGTAACACATTTGAGGGCCCTGCTTAATTTAATACATTTTCTATATACACTTGTTGAAAAAAAAAAATCGATATCCTGAAAAAGCAGAAATTCAGATTTACCAGCTAGTATGTGGGAGAGAAAACAGAAACCATTTCAAATCGGGGATGTTTTCCGTAGATATTTCCTAAAATGTAGGAAATTTGGTCTAATCAAATATGAAAAAAAAGATGAATTTGATGAGATCAGATTGCTTTTTAGCGGGGAGAGAGAACAGAAACCATTTCAAATTGGGGATGTTTTTCATAGATATTTCCTAAAATTTAGGAAACTTGGTCTAATCAAATATGAAAAAAAAAGATGAATTTGATGAGATCAGATTGCTTTTTAGCTGACTCCTTTTTTTGTTGTTGTTCTATGGAGGGATAAACTTACCACAGATATGGGGGAGATTTGAATATACTTTCTTTAACTTATCATTAGCTTTTAGAAATATATAATGCATTTTTAAAGTAGAATGAAGTCTGGCTGTTAATGAAATAAAGCATAGTAGCATGAAACAGGAAGAGCACGAGAAATGAAGATGTAAATTCTGAAGCAGGTCAAGGGATGGATGATAGATAGATTCCAAGGTTAGACATTAAACCTTACAGCTCCCAAGCTGGCTGCCAGAAAGGACATAGCAGGTTTTCAAGCAGAGGCCCAAAAGGAACAATATTCCTTGCTGCAATCAGAGAGAGAGAGTACAGTAATTATGTGCATGTGTTTGTGCTTTACAGAATCCTGATACTAATCAGTGTGTATTTCTATAGAAGTAAATACCAGATCAATGAAAAACCTTCCATGTGTGTATATTTAGCTTCATGGACCTCCTTAGTTAGATATATAGGTAAATATACACAGAGAAGCTAATTGAATATGAATGAGAATCTCAATTAAAGTAACATGTATCAAAAACTGCCGGACACAGGCTTGGAATTCAAGCACTCAGGCCTACAAGTTGTAGCATTTTTCTCACTAGGTTATTGAAATTGGGAGTTGGTCCAAAGAATAAACAGTCAAGGACTGAATTACTGCAACACGATCTACTTGGAGATACTCAGAGGGCCACCCAGAAGCTCCTGTTGATATAGGAATCAGCCCCCTTAGGGGCCTGACCAGTCCCAATGGGCTCACGTGGGCAGAGTGACCCACCCTAGCTACCTTCTCATTCCCCAAGATAATTTGAGGTTGGAGTCTAGCACCAGAGAACTCCCTGCAGGTTAATGTACTGAAATAGATTTCTGGGAGTATGAAGAGAAAGGAATAAATGAACACATGTGTGCTATCTTCACAAATCCTTGTATTATATCCTCCTTCCTTGAGAAAAAGGAACAGTTTGGTGATCTGATGTCTGTCTCATTTTCTTCCTTACACATATTCTCTTCCTTTTTTCCTCTTTCTCTCTCTCTCTCTCTATACAGTGATCAAATTTGTAAATGAGAATATAAGACAGAACACTCTCAGCGAGATTGCTTTCTCACCACCCATTCCTACATTAGAACCACATGAAATAACACTTGTGCACAGAAGATGAAGACCAGTTAGTAGATGAGCGGGATTGCAGGTGGCTGAGCTCATTGGCCGCCTAGTTGAGCTGATTTAGCGATACCACTGCACCTTGAATGACGCTTCTTTGGGCTCGTTTCATGTGGCTGAGTGCCTTCCTTTTGTCAGTTGTTTTGGAAGTCTGTGCGTAAAACCTGTTTTATATTGTGGGTAGGCCTCAGGAAATTGTCCTTCACAACTCTTATTTGAAACGTGGTTTTGAAAATTTAGCATAAAATGAGTGCCATATTTAAACATCATTGTGAATGGTCTGAAAATATACACACATTCTTATAAGTGCATTTCCCCCCTATAATCTAATGTAACTGACATAGCAAAAATTGGTTGCTTTTCCTCCTTCTCTACCCTCCCTCTTTCCCAAGCATTTATTCAATGTGAACTTTGTTGGTTTATAAAATAGATTTTTATTTTGGAATAAAGTTAACCAACAGATTTTTAAGGATCCAACTATTTAAAAAATACTTTTAAAACATAATTGGGAGCATACTATTTTAGTGATTTAAAATGTTTACTTGATAAAGCTAAAACATGTTATGGTGATGTAGCTATTCCTGTTTGTAAATATGACCTATCTGATAGTCCACCTTTTTAAGGATTTTGCTCTCTCTCAACTTGAACTCTTACTTTGAAGAAGAAGCAGGTTATTATGAAAAGAACCAGGGTTTTGGAATTCTATGGAGTAGCAGTTCTAAATATACTTATTAAGCTTACTTAGATGTAATTTTCTAATTGCAAAAAAACGGACATACCTTGAATTGTTTTGAAAGATTAGAAATAACATATGAAAAATGTCTAGCATATCTACCAGCTCATGGTGTTTAATGTGGGTTCTTGGTAAATGTAGTATTCTTTAATTATTGTTTTCCACCAAGTTTCCTACATACCTCTGAGATATATGCTTGCAAAGGATTTTTGAGTGCTCTTTTGCATGAGAATATTTGCTAAACATGTTCATTGTTATCTGTTCTTTGTTTTAAACAACTTTATTGAGATACCTTTTACATATGAAAATTGTATACATTTAAGATGGAGAAATGTATACATTATGTTTTGAGATATGTATACATTATGAAAGGATTACCACAATCAAGGTAAATGACATATCCATCACCTCTACAGTTGGCGTTTTGTGTGTTTGGGCACATGAGTATGCATGTGCATGTGGTAGAATATTTAATTTAAGACCTATCCTCTCAGCACATTTCAAGTATACAGCATAGTGATAACTGTTAATGGTTAATTGTCATCACCATGCTGTACATAAGAAACCCCAAACTTATTCATCTTGCAGCTGAAAGTTTGTACCCTTTGACCAACATCTCTCCCAATTCCCCATCCACCCACCACTGCCAACCACCATTCTACTCTTTGTTTCTATGAGTTCAAATATTGTAGATTCTTCATATAAGTGAGATCATGCGGTATTTGTCTTTCTGTGTCTGGTTTATTTTACTTACCAGGATGTCCTTCAGATTCATGTTGTTGCAAATGGTAGGCTTCCCTTCTGTCTTAAGGTTGAATAATATAGACCATGGTATGTATATCCCACATTTTCTCTATCCATTCATCTGTCAGCAGATATTTAGCCTGTTTCCGTACCTTGGCTATTGTGAATAATGCTGCAGTAAACACGGAGTGACTATATATTTTCCAGATTCAGATTTCGTTTCCCTTGGATATATACCTGGAAGCGCTGTTATCTGTTCTTGGTGTTCAGTTGCTTTCTCCACTCTGACTGAAGAAGATAGAAGCCACTTGTTTAGAAGGCGGGTGGCAGCAAATCCCTTTGCGGAATGGGCGATTATCCTCCTCCCACAGAACGGCTGGCCCATCCTGGAAACAGCAAAGGGACGTTAAAGGAAAGACCATTGGAAGACAGAGCCAACCATTATGTAGCAAACAGCTTTCACTTTTCAAGGTGTTTTTTTTTATTTCGTCTAAAGTCCCGTGCAAAAGAAAAACAAAGAAAGAAAACAAATGGTTCAAAACATGTCAGAAATAATATTTAAACATTGATAAGGCTGATTGATTGTTATTTTCTTATTTTTTTACATGGCACATTTTGTGAACACATCTAATGAGCATACATCGACTCACATTCTCCATTCATTACCAGGATTTATTGGCCCTAGAAATTAGTATTGACTGGGGCAGAACAGCCCCTGCCTTCTCTCGCAGGTCAATAAATCTGGCGATAGAGGAACACCAAACCAGGAGGCAGTGCGTTTTTCTCTTAGTGGTTGTTCTTTGCCTTTGCCCTGGGAAGAATGTCAGTGCAGCTGCCTGCTTCCAGTGGGCCTATCATGTTATAAAAAATTTAGTAGCTGGCCACTTAGGGTCTGTTTCCAATTTACATTGTGCACTAATAGGGTCCAAATATAAAATTTTGTTCAGATGCATTAATATGTGAAGGTATAATGAAGCCAAAACATATTCATCACAGTTAAATTTCATAAATAATGCCAGAAGAAAGAAAAAGATGATAAATTTCATACATGTGACAAGAACCTAGATGTTTTACACACATGTTTATTGCATTTCAAAAGATATAACTGAGATCCAGTCAAGTCTCTCCATCTTTCTGAATTTCAGTGCTTTGTTCTGTAAAATTAAGTGCTTGAGGTTTTTGAGATCTGTCAGCTCTAAGATCTAAGAAACTATGAATGCTTTTCAAGAGCTAAATTTTGTAGAGATGGGTTGTTCTCTCAATCTGAACCCTATGGAGAAACTATTCAAGATTTGGGAAGAAGAATTAACACAGAAGTAGGGCACAACTATAATATATGTATTACAGATAATTTGTTTTGTATAAAACTGAGTAAATAGCTGGCAGTTTCTTGATTTAAAGAAAGAATGGAGCAGTGGTAAAAGAATAGTAGTTTAAGATCTGTTTTTGAAGCCTAGATCTGTGCTGAGGATGTGTGTTTGTGTGTGCATTTATGTGTGTATGTATATGTGAATGAGTGTGTATGTGTGTGAGTTAAAGTAAATTAGCACCTCTGTATATGAGTCATTTCTCAAATACTGAGCACAGTCATGTGCTTTTCACATGAAGGGAGAAGGCAGCGTTGAGTCAGGGTATATTAGGAGTAGAGAGGTCTTCTATCTTTCCTTGTAGTAGTTCCTTCTAGACATTTACTGCTCTGCCTAGGGGCAGTGCCTCTCCTGGTCATGATGATTTCCATTTTGTACAGGTACCAAAGAATAGGGGCTCGTACAAAAGAGAATTGAGCCCTCTACCTGGCCATATTGTTTTTGCAAAATTACTTCTCTTGAGCTCTTTTCTGTAACTACAGTGCTCCCTGAGGTCCCTGGCAATGCCATGAGTCTGGAAATCCTTATAATAGTTAGACTGTTTACTGAGGCATTGTTGCCAGAAAGTCACGGGGCACAGGAAATTAGCAGTAGTCTGGGAAGTCTAGTGCTGGTCCTGGCTCTATGATAAACTTGTGGGACTAGAGATTTCACTAGTAAGAGCCTCATGTTTCTTGTCTCTGAATTGGACTCTGATGATTATTTTACAGGGGCATTTTGAGAAAGGAATGATATCTTCTAACCATAGACCCATGTAGAGAGCACAGGGCTTGTCTTCTTTCTTTCACTCCCCTGTTATTCCCTCCCTCCACTTTTCCTTCCTTCCTCTTTCCCTTCCCTTATTCAGCTTCTCCTTCCCAACTCCCAGCTGTCCACAGACTATCAGCTTCCTCTGCTGTAACCTCAGAAAGACCTACTTTCTATAGAGGAGCACGTATCGCAGGGCAAAGTATAACCTCAGAAAGACCTTCTACTTTCTATAGAGGAGCACGTATCGCAGGGCAAAGTAACTTAATTGCCTGGCTTCTCCTAAGCTAGACAAGGTCCTGTAGGACAAGGTTTCTACTTCAATGGCTCAGTTGTGTATCACCATCACCCTGCACAGTGCCTGACACATAGCAGATATTCAGTTGCTATTTGTTATGTTAAGTTCTGTGATGGGCATTGGGGAAAAGTAGTGAATAAGACCCAGTGACCAGACTCCACCAGCTTACATGTGCTGCCTACCCATGGCCTCTCTGGGTGATTCTTTACTCATTCGTTCATTCATTCATTCATTCTGCAATCATGTAATGAGCATCTAGGTGTGTCAAGTGCCACCTGGGGATACAGGGATGGAACCATACATGTGCTCTCTTTGCTCTCAGGGACTTACATTATATTGAATGGACACTGACTGTGACCAAAAAATGAATGAAAACAATGGCCCTAGACCAGTGGTCAGCAAACTGCAGCCCCTTGAGTGTGGCTCTTCCACAAAATACCACGTGCGGGCGCGCACATACAGTGCGATTGAAACTTCGTGGCCACACTCAAGGGGCCAAAGAGCCGCATGTGGCTCGCGAGCCACAGTTTGCCAGCCACTGCCCTAGACAATTACTCTGAAGATGACATAACAGAATGACAGATCGGACAATGGGGGTGTGGAGGAGTTACTGTAGACTGCGGGCTCAGGAAAACCTCTCTGAGGAGATTCTACTTGAACTGAGAGCTGATGAAGGTGGCTTAGCATATAAGGCTATAAGGCAAATACATTCCTGGCAGAGGGAATAGCTCATTGAAAAGTCTCACATTTGGAGAAAGCTTGGATTGTCTGAGGGAAAAATAATGAGGTCTGTGTGTCTCCCTGTGGTGTTGGGGATAGCTATAGGGCGTGAGGTCGAACAGGTAGGCAGAGGACCTACAATTGAGAGCCCCCGAATGCCTCCCGCGTCTTGTCATTGTCAGACTCTCCGGGCTCAATGAAAGCACTGAAAATGGGCTCTACAAGCACACAGCTCCATACTTTAAACTCAAGGTGGACTGAGAAATAATAATTTGCAGGAAACCTCTGCAAAAGAAAAACCCAAAACCAACCAACAAACAAAAAACAAAACAAACACAGATGGTTCAGAAAGAAGGAAGAGAAACCCATATACCTATGGAGGAGATTCTGTTTCTGCAAAGGGGTTGGTTTTAATAAAATAAAGATTGTGCAGATTCCTGTTTTCCATCCTCAGTTGGCTACTTCTTATATAAAATGAAGGCAGGCTGGGAAAAAGAGAATGTCAGGCCCTGACTTTCCCAAAAAAATGTCGCATGCTCTTTACTCCTGGGAAATGACAGGCTGACACTGATAAGAAGGGAGTAGGACCCCACATTCTTTCATTTTGTAGAAAAAAATCGTTCCCTGTGGGAAAATTTTCTTAGTCAAAGAATCTAGAGAGTGAAGGAAACACAATTTTGCCTGCTGTTTTGTTTATAAACAAATCTCTCTCTCTCTCTTTAAAATGTTAAAATACAGGTTTTTTATATATATATATGTTTTATTCCAGAAGGAAAAATGATGCTGGTACCCTGCTCCTTCTCTCCATTCCCAGTAAACCTCCACATTTTTTACTGATGCGGTCATTAGGGCATGCCAGGGGAAAAGCTTAGTCTGCTCTGTGAAAATTGTCTCACTAAGGGGAAGCGAGACAGCTCCGTGATAAGATAATTTAAATGACAGCAGGGAAGACATTTAAAGTGGCTGAGGGTATAAATGACAGAGAGCACAGGCACGAGAGGTTTTGAAGATGTAGTAAAGGCATATGCTGAGGAAGCTATGGGAAAGGGCACCCAGGCCATGGCAGTATTTTACATTTTTCTCTCTATGACAACAAGAACTCATGGTTGGACATAGAGAAGACAGCTATTCAAAATTAATCCTGCCAATCTCACAGAGTGTAAAATGACTTCTTACAGGGAAAGGGAAGAGAGAAACATTTCCTGGGTCCCTATCCTGGGCTCCACACTGTGCCTGGTGCTTTGCAGGTAATTTCTTAATCATTCTTCACTCAACCCAATGTTAAAAAAGAAGAAACGGAACCTCGGACAATGTAAGAAACTCATTTCAAACATCGTGGTGCTGGTAGGAAGCAGGACTTTCATTTGAGCCACGTTTCTTTGACTCCAATTTTCGGGTCATTGCTGTGTTCCCTTGGAATTCTTCCTTAAACTCAGTAACAATGTAGGGTGCTCACACCAGAGGTATGTAATAATAGCAAACTGACAGTTAGCTATCCTATTTTAGAAAAGAACCTACGAGAACATACATGGACTGTGATTTTTTTTTTTTGAACGTAAAATTTCATTACATGAACTAGGTTTAAAATGAATGAAGTGGTACAAACACATACTTGGAAATTACAGAGGACAACATATCAACTTACCATGAAGCAGGTTGTGAGTATAGAATATAAAGTTATAACAAACTATTTGTCAAAGGTAACTCACCCACAAAACAATTATATTTAAATAATGTGCATATTCAAGCAGATGTCCCACCACCACCACCACCACATGTGACTAGCTTAAATAGCCATTAAAAAAGAAAGGTTACCCCTTAGCCCACTTGCCCTCAGAGCCATATTTGGCACTTCCTTTGCTTTTGGCTGAATTAAAGGATGAAGAGGTGCTGGTCCCTCAGGCTGGATGTCCAAGTCCCTCATGTCAGCTGGTTTCTGGTTGGGCTTGAGGCCCCGGGGACAGATTGCACAGAGGGGCTGGGAGAGGCCAAGGTATTTCTCCTCCTGTCTTGCCCAGTGCATCCTCTAGGGCTCCAGGTACATTTGCCCAGATCCTGCCAGGCCAATGCATCTTGTTCTAGCTTCCTCCAGGTTACCCCTACCCCTGGATTCTGGAACCTCTGCCAACTCCCTCCGTCAGGGCCCAGTGTTCCTGCTGACATTGCTGGTGGTTCAGTGGCCACACAGACCCCTGTGTTAACTTCTCCGCTCCTCTATAAGGCACAACAAATACCCCACCCCTTTCATGTGCTTAGGTGGCTCCTCTGTCCTTAATTGGGCTCTGACTACTACCACCGGTGACAGAGCAGCCCTTTGTAAAAGTGAGAGAAGGCTGCCTTGCTTAATGCCCACTTCCTCTGCCCAGTCTCTCTCCCATGCCCACTGGTCTCATATGCTCTTCCTCCTTGGTCTTCTCTAACCTTTCTCCCAGAAAAATATATAAAAGTTGGCCAAACAGAGGTTTCTAAACATGTCTAAATATTTTCCTTAGACTGCTGCCTTTAAAATGAATCCACAGTTAACAGAGAGTAGCGCTTAAGTTGAAGTAATAAAGCGCAAAATTAAAAAAAATACTCGCATCAGTCATGGAAAACACTCTTTAAGTCAATTGTATTATATCTTGACCCAAAGAATGGCATTCATTAGGAAGCAGCTTACTTAGATGGAAGTTCGCCTTTGACCCGTTTTTAAACTAATCAAGGAAATGGTGAACAATTAAAATGAAGAAAACATGGGGTAGCTATGCAAATTATACAACTGTGAACATTTATGAGAGCATGTGTTATGTGTGAGACACTATGCTAATTGAGTTATGTGCATTATTTTACTTAATTGTCACAGTAATCTAGTGAGGTAGGTTTGATTCCTAATCGGAAATGAAGAAACTGAGGTTCAAAGAGGTTAAATAATATTTCAAGGCCAGAGTTAGTAAACTCTGGAGCCAGGATTTAGGCCTGAGTCTTCTTTTCCTGTTCATGTTATTTCAGTTTTCCAAGTATATGATGAGCTGTGAAGATTATAAACCGCTGGGTTATGTGTTGGATTCCACCCAAAGAGGAGGTGTTTGGCTTGGCTCCAGGATGTTTAAAGTTTTATGAACCAATATTTAAACATTGAGAAAGTGGTGAGATCTAGCAATAGTGAACATACATCGTGCAAGACACACTGGCCATTGACTTTTGGAGAGATACTGTCTCTCACATTGACAGTAGTTCTTGTGTTTCTTTGATGTCTTTCTAGAATTTTCCTTCATCTATCAGCTTCACTAGCTTATGTTGTCTGCTTGGTCTTTAATACATGTGAGCACCTGCTGAAATATTTATGCCTGGCATTAGTCCCTGAAGACTGGGGTTCTACTTCCATTTCTGTGAGTAGAGAATAATTAGCAGTAACAAGGATCATGGATGGACTAGCATGGTTCACATTCCACCTGCTTAATGTCCTGGTTGTATGACTTTGGGCAAATGACTTAACCTTTCTCAATTTTGCCATTTATTGAATGGGTATAAAATTAATACCTACCTCATAATATTGATATGAGGATAAAGAAATTGTTGTTTCAAAAGAGCATATAACAGTGCTTGGCTCCTGATACATACATATGTATACACACACACACCACCACACTTTTTAATAATAAATTACCTGTAAATCAGTTTTTCCTAATGGAAAATCACTCAAGAAGGAGTCAGGAAAACAAAATGTTTGTCATTTTGTGGTCTCTGTCACAATATTGACATCAGCAGTATTTTTAGGGAGGTGGGGGCAAAATGTGATAACGTACAGAATTCTTCGACCATGAGGTGAGTATATAAAATGCACGATGGTATTTCAGTTTTAGACATCAGACCAATTGGTTCATATTATTGAGAATCTGGTGTCTTTTATATCTATAGTTTCTGGGTGGGTTGATTAAGAGGTATAGATTGTGCTTCTTACCGTATAATAACTTAAAATTCATCAGAATTATAATAATTCTGTATAATTCTAGTATACACCACCCCTTATTCCACATTAAAGTAAAAATATCTTGATAAAAATAGGAGTCAAATCTTATTATATTTCATTCTAAGTCCTTTGTTTATCTCATTTTATTCAGAATAGTGTTCCACAATTTGCTTTTTTTTTTTACTTAGGAGAAATTAAATAAAAAGCTTCATAGGCATGCTTAATACTATTTTATACTTTAAGTAAATACCATATTTACTTATGGTGACAGAAAATTACAACCTAAGGATTGTCACTTTTAAGAGATTCATATTTTTAAACTACTGTAACCTAGGTAAAAACTGTGTTCCCTGATAGTCCAATCTCTTCATGGAGTAAAGTTTAAACAATCCCAAGCTAACACTTATTAACAATTAAAAAGGAATTCTCATCTTCATTTAATCTCGCAAAAGACACTGAAGAAGATACAATTCATAGCCTGCAGCTAACTTGCCAAAGCCTCCCCTTCCACTCTGCCATTCACTTTAAACCCGATTTACTTTTAAGCTTCCATCAGAAGGAATCACTGAAGAGCCCCCTAGTCCCAGCTTGTGCGGCCTTTCTTTTTCATTCAAGTTTACACCAAACAGGGGATTCTCTGTAATTTAGATCAAGTTGATTTCTCTGGCTCTGTCCTGTCTTCTCTTCTCCTGTCATTTCTCCCCTATCCCCCAGTCTTTTCCCTATCGACCACATCTTTGTGTCTGTCTTTTAAAAACTATGTTCACTGATCTTAGCATATTGGTAAGGCAGCATGACATTAGTTCTTCTGTCTCAAACAGTGAGAAGGATTCAATATAATCTAGGTTACTTTTGATTATTAAACCTGCTGCTTTATTTTCACAGCCACAAGTGATGAAAACTCTAATTTCCCAGTGTCTGTTAGTAAAGGGAAAGGGCCATGATCTTCATGGTAGTTATGATCACAAACATCAACATCCTTCTTTTCATCATTATACTCATTATTCTTCATGTGCTTTATTGTAAGGTGCCAGCCACAATGCTAAGTCTTCACAAGCATGGACTCATGACCATGGATAATGAGTTCCACACTAATCCAGAAAGCAATTCCTCCTTTTTCACATGGCTTCTACCTCATGGCCTCAGATGAGTTCACCTGCACCAACATCATGTCCACACTGCATTCAACAGCAAAGAGGGTCAGGAAAAATAGAGGTCACCTCCCATTTTTAAGATATAACCTGAAGATTGGGCATTTCTTTTTTTCACACCTAATTCGTTCAACTTCAGAGATTTTATGATAAAAGAAGGAGAGAATGGATGTGGCAGGACACCTGGCAGTCACTCTTATTTTTAAAATATCTCTCAGCATATGGCACAGGGCTTGATATAATGTTTCGGCTCAATAAAAGCTCATCAACTGAAAGAATAAATCCTGCGATGTAAAAAAATCATGAGGAACTGTCGACTTCCTAATGGTTTCATGAACATACAGATTTTTGGGCTGAGCTCTGAAGATTGAGATTTGGGTGGGTTGAGAGGAGGACGAGGCAATTCATGCTGGAGTTTTTTACCAGAAAAGGCAGGGGTAGGTATAAATATGTTATATGTGAGGGTCTGTGAGGGGAAGCATCTAATTATATTCTGCCAATCGTATGAAATAGTGTAAGATACTAACAAGATGCTCTTCCCGACCAAAGTCTACTTAGTCTTCTCTGAACCCTTTTCTCAACTAGACCTCAACCTGTGTCTTCTGTCTGTCTTTGCATTGCCTACATTTTGCAAGAATCCTTCTAAATCTGTTCATCCAGAATCTCCACTCTGGGTATCTGATCACTCCCAGTTCCTGATCACATGTCTCATGCTCTATCATCCCCCAGGTGATATTGATCTTCCTGGACTGCCTTCAGCAAGAATGCTGATAGAACTGTTGAATCAGGGACCCTGCCCCTGATGTTTCCTCTTAGTCATTCTCCATCTACCCCACCCCACCCCAACCTGCTCTTTGGTTAAAAATCTCCACTCATCCTTGTTTTCAGATTTATTCCCAGTTCCCTCCTGAGGTCTCTTTTGTGACATTGAAAGAGTGCTTCAGTAAAATTTGTTTCCACTGCATATAGTGATCAGACAAGCATACACTTCACAAAGTACTTCCCCTGATATATTTCCAGTACCCATATGGCCCCATACATAATTATTACAGTATTATTGACTATATTCTCTCTGCTGTACTTTACATCCCCATGACTATCCTGTAACTACCAATCTGCACTTCTTAGTCCCTTCATATTTTTCACCCCCTTCCACTCTTGCAACCATCGGTCTGTTCTCTGTATCTATGAGTCTGTTTCAATTTTGTTTATTCATTTATTTTGTTCTTTGAACTCCACACATAAGTGAAATCACGTGGTACTTGTTTTTCTTTGACTGACTTGCTTCACTTGGCATAATACCATAATACTGGGTTCATCCATGTCATACACAAATGGTAAGATTTCATTTTTTTTAATGGCCAGGTAATATTCCATTTATACATGTACCAGTCTTCTTTATACATGTGTCTATTGATGGGCACTTGCTTTAATGACTGTCCAGCTCTGGGTTTCTTTGACAGAACTAGGGACTGTTAAGCCTGGGAGGATCTCTAAATCTAGACAATAGAATTTGATTTAATAGTGAGCTATTGTGTTCTTGATTAAGGGAATACCACAGCACAAAGCACTCCCACACTGGGTCCAGCAGCAGCATGTAAGATGGATTAGAATTCAGGAAGACTAGATTTTGTTAGAAGAGTGAAGAGATGTTTTCTTGGTACTCAAATATAAACAGACGAAAAACTTGAATGAAGTAGGAACAGAGGGACTAGCAAAACATTTTAAAAGGAAGAGCTGACTGAATTTCTTTTTTCTTTTTGCATTAGATAATGAATCTGAAGAAGAGTGAGTGGTTGAAGGTGTTATCAAATTGTCTAGTCTTGGAGGATTGGATAATGACAACGTTGATTTTAGAAACGGGGAAGCTGGAACAAAAATACAGATCCATCTGGGAGAAGATAATGGCCTCCTGCAATGTAAGTACAAATGTCAGGTGGGAGGCACTGATCAGAGATCTTGAAATGTGGTTTACAGAAATGGGGCTTGAGCTCTGCAAAGGGGTCTAGTGAGAACAGTTCTTACCTAACAGCATGATCCTCACTGTCTTTGTACAAGATGCAAGGTTGATAATGAACTAGAAACCTGCTGGTGATGTAGAGTACCTAGACACCATGCCATCTGATCTTAATAGAGGTGCAGCTCTACGTGAGGCCCTCCTACTGTAGACAAATCACTGCAGCTGCTGGATTCACTTAGTTCTTCTTTGTTTCCAACCCAGTTCTGGAACTCGGGATAGAACTATGCGATTATTCATGACCGCTATGTGAGTTTTTTGTAGTAAATCTAAGGGAACTTTTTATCAGCCACCCTGGACTGACAGGTTTGTTTTAATAATAAGATGCTGATCAGGATTCAATGATCCATTGCAGGGAGATTGCCTGAATGCATCTAGTAGGAGTTATATCTTCTAATTTTTTTAGAACAGAAGTCGTAATACTGGAGTCATCACTCACTTAAGAGACAGCCAGAGAATGTAATTCCTCTGCTCAGACACACCCAAAGTTCCATTTACATTGTTCTCATGATGAAACAGCTCTCACTAAAATACTTGGTCTCATCTCCCGCTCTGACTTCACCTTCTGCCTCTAGCCATTCCCCTGTCAGCCTCAGGGCCTCCCGGGAAAGCCATCATCTTCCTGAGAAACGTTCTTCCCCCAGATATACCAATGGCTCCTTCCTGCGGACTGTCAAGTCTCTGTGACTTTTCCCCCTGACAACCATATCAAACATGGCCATCCTGCTGCCCCCATCTCCTTATTCCCATCAGCCATCTATATTGGTCTTTATAGGACTTATCACAAGTTAATGTGCTATGTGTTTATTTATTTGCACACTGTCTCACTCCATCCACCTAAGAAAATGTAAGTATTATAAGGGTACTGTTTTATACTGTTAATATAAACTAGACTCCAATGCAGAGTATTTGGCACATAGTCATTCCTATATAATAAAAGGCTAATATGCAAATTGACCAAACGGCAGAATGGCTGGTCACTATGATGTGCACTAACCACCAGGGACAGATGCTCAATGCAGGAGCTGCCCCCTGGTGGTCAGTGCATACCCACAGGGGGAGCACTGCTCAGCCAGAAGCTGGGCTTATGGCTGGCCAGCACAGTGGTGGTGACGAGAGCCTCTCCCACCTCTGTGGCAGTGCTAAGGATATCTGACTGATGGCTTAGGCCCATGGGGAGCAGGCCTAAGCCATCAGTCAGACATCCCCTGAGGGCTCTCGGACTGCGAGAGGGTGCAGGCCGAGCTGAGAGACCCCTCCCCCATCCCGAGTGCATGAATTTATTGCACTGGGCTTCTAGTATTAATATATACTTGATAAATAAATGCATTTGAATGAACAAATGTTGGGGTAAGTTTCAATTCTTTGGCTAGATGGTAAATAGTCTACTTCTCTTGTTATACAAATCACCAGTTCAAGCTCCACTTCACACATGAACCCTGTTCTTAAACCTTCTGGCACATCCCAACCAGCAGTGGTAGCTTTCTCCTCTGCTCCACTGTCTAACTATCACGTGCCTTTCTGCATGTGATTTATAGCTGTGTGGACTCGGGCTTGTTACTTACAGTGAGCCTGAGTGTCATCATCTGAAAAAATGGATAATACCATCGCTCTCATGGTGTGTGATAAATGAAGATAAATGAGAGAACCCAGGCATGATGCTTGGCATGTGCTCTGGGCAGATAGTCAATAAATGTGAGATGTAATTTTCAACTAAGCTACAGGCTTTTGAAAGGCAGGCATCATAAGAGTGGCCATGGGGGAAGGGCAGACCGTCTCTCTCACACAGCAATGACAGCTGAGGTTGGTGTATAGGATTAATTTCTGATTGTACTCATGGAAGTGGATCTTGGAATATGTTTTTAGTACTGATGATTGCAGAGCCTCCCCTAACTCCAGCAATGTGGGAATATCCCACATACACAAGGACCAGAGATTTTATTTCAGTCTTGAAAATATTCTGGGCCTAGGCTCTGGTTATTGATGATTTAGATTGCTCTCATCCAGCTGAGAGAAGGGTGGTATGTTAGTTTTGGGGCTTAAAATGATATTCAAATGTAACCTTATATGATTCCCAATGTTAGTCCTGCTAGAATTGAAACTCAATCTTAACTATAATCATCACCAAGTATTACAAATATTACTTTTGAAGCCCTCCCATGACTATGAGGCTGCTCAGGGTGCAATGATATACCACATGTCTCCTGGGTTAGAAAAATGAGTTAGAGAAGTGGGCTGGGGGTCCCCTGACTCAGATGACAGAAGGCACAAAACTATAGCAGGAACTGAGGACCGCTTGAGGAAATGAAGACATGCTACAGCCTGGCCGGTGTGGCTCAGTGGTTGAGCGTCAATCCATGAACCAAGAGGTCACCAGTTTGATTTCCATGCCAGGGTTTCGGGCTCAATCCCCAGCAGGAGGCATGCAGGAGGCATCTGATTGATGATGTTTCTCTCTCGTCAGTGATTCAATCTCTCTATCCCTCTCTCTTCCTCTCTCAGTAAAAATCAATAAAAACATATTTAATAGACATGCCACGCAAATCCAGAAGAGCTTTCTGCTTTTCACTTGATAGAACAACACTCAGGTCTTGGGGGCAGAGGATTTTATTGGCTCAAGCCTCTGTAGCCTTGTCTCCCCAGGATATCTCATCTTCACATAATCCTTATATTCAGCATCGAATATAAAGAAAGACATTACTGATTCTTTTCAAAAATATATATTTTTATTGATTTCAGAGATGAAGGGGGGAGAGAGATGAGAGAGAGAGAGAGAGAGAGAGAGAGAGAGAGAGAGGAACATCAATGAGACTTCCTGGTTCATAGGTTGATGCTCAACCACTAAGCCACGCAGGCTGGGCAGCATAACTGATTCTTCAGTGCGAATATCTGAATCCAGTCATTCCAAACCCACAGTGTGATCTAAATTAATCTTAGTAAAAAAGGAAGTACTAGCAAAACTCCCCAATGACCCTAATTCAGTAGTTCTCAACCTGTGGGTCTCGACCCCTTTGGCGGTGAACAACCTTTTCACAGGGGTCACCTAAGACCATCCTGCATATCAGATATTTACATTATGATTCATAACAGTAGCAACATTACAGTTATGAAGTAGCAATGAAAATAATTTTATGGTTGGGTCACAACATGAGGAACTGTATTTAAAGGGCCAGAAGGTTGAGAACCACTGCCCTAATTCCTCACCATTGGTCCAAAGATAGCATGTTTTCTGAGTCCAGATTTGTGGATTGGATGAATGTACTTTTTTTTTTTTTTAAGTACCCACTAAACAATAACTCCCCATTCCCACCTCCCAGCCCCTGGAAACTGCCTTTCTACTTCCCATCTCTACGGATTCAAGTGCTTCATTTAAGTGGAATCACACAATGTTTATCGTCCTGAGACGGCTTTATTTCACTTAGCATAGTGTCCTCAAGGGTCATGCAGGTTGGAACATGGGCCAGAATGCCCTTCCTTTTTAAGGCTGTATTTTTTTTAAAGGATTTTTGGGAAAGTTTATTTGAGCCAAACTGTGCAAGATCTAAAATGCTCTGGAGAATAACAGTTACTCAGCTTCTTCTCTGAATTTGAAATGAAGGAGGGGATGTAAGGAAGGTTACATGAAGTTGGGAGAAAACAGGTGGGGATTGGATTTCAGGACAGTCAATAAGAGTGTGGTCTCTTCTTTTAAAAAAACAACAACCAGAAGCCTGGCGGCAGGGGGGCCGGGGGCTGGCTGTGGGGGGCCTTCTAGGAGCTCAGGCTTGTCAGCTTCATCCCTGGGCAGGACCAGAGGCTTTGGCTTAGCTGGTTCTGCGAAAACCTCAAGGGTGGGCACCTGGTGGCTCCTAGGCTTAATTACTTAATCACACCCGGGGAGTACTCAATCACCCCACGAGGAGTGAGCCTGCGAGCCAGCCTGCAAGCCAGCGGAGAGAGCCTGCGAGCCATCTTTACATTGCTGTGAAGTCCTACTTGTTTCCTCGAAGCCATTGTTGGACGATGCTTCATTGTCACTAAGATCAGCATAAACGGGCGTTGGGGAGACCTGGAGGCCTGCGAGCTGAGTGTTGGGAGGAACCCCAACTTATTACTGTATACGGGAGAGCGGAAAGGTTCCCTGGGTCTTTACGTCACACTCAAGGAAAGGGAATATGTTCCTTCACACTGACAAGGGCATAGCCTTCCCCCAGTGCAGCCACCCCCTCCCTTTCAGATCCCAAAGTAGTTGTCATGGATTCTTTCTCCCAAACTTGTTACCACAAAAGCAGTAAATACTTTAATCTTTTTGGTACATTGAACTATGTCACTGACAAGTAACACAAACTTTTGAAGGTGAATATGAGGTTAACTTTACTCTTTTTGTATCAAAACACTCTCACTTCATCATCTCTCGAGGTTAGGTAGTAATAAGCAAAAAAATTAAATAAATAAAAAATTATCTGGTACAAGATGCAAGCTAATTCAATAAACATGGTTCCTGGTGTCCTGCAATTGTGTCTAAATAGAAAATATTGGTAAAGAAAAGTGTACTGGGAGACCTAATGCTTTCCCTTTATTCATTTAGGCAAGACATTACTGAACATTTAATTTGAGGCAGGTACAATGCAGATGTCTGCAGTAACTGACTATGTGGAAAAACAGATGTGCTCACAGCGAGGCCAGAACAAAACAGAAGGTAACAAGCGCCATATTGGGTTAATAAGCACTGTAAAAGGGGAAAGCAGAGAAAGGAAACCTAGATTTTCATGGCATCCAGTCCCTATTTTTTGGTTTCATTCATCACAATGGTAATTACTTATCCAATGTCTGTTTCTCTTCTGAAATATGAATTCCAGGAGGGCAGGGGTATGTGCATTTTTTTTCTCTGTTGCATTACCAGCATCTAGTTTTAGGAGCAGATTTCCTAACGGCCTTCAGCCTGGGCCTGCCAGGGTAACGCGGACCTCAGAAACTGCCCCGAAGTTGCCTTTTATTATCCCCTTTATTATACCTTTCAGAGTAAGCACTCAGGGGATTGTGGAGCTGTTGACAGTTACTTTCACCAGATAGGCACACAGCCAGAGTCTACAGAGCAGCCGGGAGAGGCCAAGAGGGCACCCAAAAATCCCATGGGAATGGCAAATGGAGCTTCTCAAAGCACCTGACGAAATTCTCACCCCACTCAGGCAGTGGCGATTGCACTGGGCTATCTTCTTGGGAATTGGTGATTAGGGATGTTTGCCTTCCAATAAAGCGTATTCCACTCAGCCCCCTGGTTTGTACAGCTGTGTTCAGAGAGTCAAGTTCATGAATCCTTTACTGACAATAAAGGAACTTGAATTCTTTTCCTTTGCTTATGAATATTTTCCCTCAGGGTCAGTCTCCACTTAGTAGCCCAATTCAGACACTTACTCTAGTGTTCAATCAGGAGTTTTTGGATGCATGAATATTAGGTGGGTAAATTTACTGATTAAAGAAGTCTTTTAATGAATATATTAAAAATTTAGAGAATGTTAAAATACAAAGAATACTATTAAAATCTACTCATACCCCACTAAGCAAAGTCAAATTGTATAGCGTTTATTTCATTTTAAATACTTTTGTGTGTATACATATGATTATCTATAAAAATCCCCAAAAACAATGCCCGGAAGTTGCCTCCTCCCACCCCCCACTTTCAAAATATCCTAAAGAAAAATATGATATTTGAAAGGAAAAGCTAGGGTTTGGTTAAATGTAATAGTTTGCCTTACATTCATTAAACTGTTTCTGACATTTATTTCTTGACTATTTGATTTGTCAAAGGCAAAGAGAAGTATATTAAAGCCTTTTCCTGCAACAGTAGCCTCCAAGTCTTTTCTAGTTTTTCTAACATTTTGATAACTAGAGGAAAAATGTTGATGATTGTTTACCTTAACATTTGAAGGTGGCTTTGTTTGTGTGACAATGCTTGGATCTTTTTGAAATCAGTATTGCCATCTCGCCAATATTTCTGTTGACATTTGTGTATATTTGTTCATTTTTAATTTTAACTTTCTGCAACATTTATTAGATTTCAGGCAGTTATTCCCTTTATATCTTAGTTTCCTCATTTGTAAAATGGGAACAAAAGTAGCTCTGTCTGAGAGGTTTTCCGTGAAGACTAACTGCATCAGTACCTGTAAGTAGTGACAATAGGCCTGGCGATCAGCAAATGCTTGCCGCTGTGACCTCAGATGTGACATTTACTCATTTCTTTTTTTTATTTTAAAATATTTTAATTGATTTCAGAGAGGAAAGGAGAGAGAGATATAGAAACATCAATGATGAAAGAGAAACATTGATTGGCTGCCCTCTGCATGCCCCACACTGGGGATCGAGCCTGCAACCCAGGCAGGTCCCCTGACTGGGAATCGAATCCTGATCTCCTGGTTCATAGGTCAATGCTTAACCACTGAGCCATGCCGGTTGGGCACATTTCTTATATTTTACCTTGAAAAGGTTCCCTGTCCTTTAATAATTTTAATCATTTCTCTTTATTTTTAGCATTAATTTGATTGTTTTACATCTTTAATTTTACTTAATACTTCTCTGATTGCTGTCAGTTCCATGTATCCATGCCTCTGTTTAGACTTTATTTCTATGATTATTAAAGCAAATTAAAAAAGTATTTTTCTGCCTTTTGTATGAAACAGAATTTAGCATACTTTGCTGCCTACTATCATCCAATTATGTTAACATATTAATTTGGATAACATTTATTGCTATCAATGATTACTTTTCTGTTGTCTCTCAAAATTGTATTTGATGGTTTCCTTTGGTTGGTGTTATTTACCATAGAGATCCAATATTATCCTTTTACCACTTTCTGTGTTAACTGTCATCTGTTTTCTAAAATTCTTTGCCTATTATTGAGCTCTTGGTTTTAACTCACTTCAATGTTAGCTACAGAATGTCTTCAGCTCTTTTTCCCCTGGGTAGCCATGTGGGTGGTTTCTTTTTCTGAGACTTTGCATTATTTTAGAATTCTTTTCTTTTGACTTTACATACCAATGAAAAATTGGAGGCTATAAAAATGTATGGATCACAAACTTCTCTCTCATCACAGTTTTGGGGATGGTTTTTAAGTACGTTCTGGTATTTATTTAATGTTATTGGAAAATCTGAGGCAGCTCGATGTTGTCCCTTTTACACATCTTTCTATGTCTTTTCTACTTTGCATGTTTGAGTGTAGGATTTTTCTCTATTATTATAATTAAAATTTCCCCACATGAAATGTCTAGATGTCTTATTCTTTTTGTGTCTTGCCTGAAATGTTCTGATCGCCTTTTATCTACCATCTTTGGACATGTTTTACTTGCTAGAAATTTTCCCTCAAATATGTAATATTTTCTTCCTCTGTTCAGTTGTTTTGGCTTCCTCTGGGGGCTGTATCTTGGTGTTGGGTGTTTTTTTCCCCTCCACATCTGTCAACATCTCTTCCATGATTTCATCCTCATAATCCTTCTCCCCCGCTCCCAACTGACATACAAACCACCCCCAGTGATTCACTGTTTCAGTGTCCATTTTCACCATTAAATATTTCTATGGGAATTTTGATATTTTAATTTTTTGAACTGAACTTCCCACTTTACTCCCTGATTATATCAGCTTGTTGTCTGTATGACCCAATGACATTATCATGCTTCCTGTTGCTCCTCTTTAGCCCTGTGATTTCTGCTTTTTACACATAGGCCACGGATCCTTGCCTCTCACTGATGATGTTGTGATAGGTTTCTATTGTTTGGCCCATACATGATTCTCTCTCTTGGTTAGGGAACGCGACAAAACCATTGTTTTGGGAAACCAGTTCCTCACATTTCTCCTCTTCCCCTCCATCGATGGGATTATGACTGGAAGCCTTCCTCTTTATCTTCAAAAAGTTTGCATCGCCCTTCTCTGTGACCCTCAGCGGTTTCTCTCTGGCTCTGTCCCTTCTATACTGGTTTCTGAAAGTCTATACTTCTGATGAATTATCATTCTACCTACACTCCTGTGAAAGGAGAAATGTCATCCTGGTGTTTATTTTGTTTTTCTCTCATGAGGAGCTAAAGCACCAAGCCAGCCTGCCTTCTCAGCCCCACCCAGAATTCTGTTGACTTGTCTGTCTTGTTATATTACAGATCTCTTTATGAACAAATGAGCGAAAAGCCAGCAAATGCATAAGCAACACAGTTTCTTTCCACTCTCAGGTAGATGGGGCTACTCTGGCTTATAAAGGGGCCTCATGAGCCAGCAGCCTGTGATAGATTTCCTTAACTTGGTACCATCTGTCTTAAATTTTATGAAAATACTGCTCAGATTCTGAGAGTAGTTTGCCAGTCAAAATGAGTTTGGGGTATTTTTGTGAGTGTTTCTGTTTATGTGCATTCAAATGTTCAGGTATCTGTCGGCATTTCAGTGGGAAGTTGGGGGCCATCAGCCAAAATCCATTTGTCAAGAGAAATCAATTCTATTGGGGATAGTGCTGGTGGAGGTAATGGGAGAGTGGGAGAGTTTTAAGGACATGGTGGTATTTTAATTTAAGGAACTTGAATGATTTATAAAATGGAGAGCCTGAGAAGCAAGAAAGACATTTCAGACCCTTTGTGATTATCTGAGTACTGGTTAAGTATATGAAAAAACAGGGAAGAAGAAAAATCCCAAGAGATAACCAGAGATATTTGAGGTTTTAGAAATCTATGTAATCATAATCATATTGTAATCTAGAGCTCCCTGAAAACAAAATTGGGTCTAAAATGTTTAAACATGCAAAGGTCATCTATTTTGATGTGTGTGTGTGTGTGAAGACTAAATAAAGCAGTTTCAGGCTTATCTACATTCAGTGTACTACAGAGCAATTTGTGGTCTGCGGACCCTCTTAAATAAGGACAAGTGCTCCTCTGTTTATGCGGTTTGGTCAATGGAATCTTTGCAATTAGATGGGTAAGTTATGCCCATATCAGCAATTTAAAGAAGCTCTGATGATTTTATTTGAGAATTTGAATTTTTAAAATGTAGCAGCACTCTCAAGTCTTCATAGTCTCCATTTCTGTTATTTTATTGATGACCATTTGGTTCTTATTGTTATACTTAATGGTTACTTTATTTACAACTGTGCCTAATGCATTTTGATAGTACCAAAATGTCCACTCATTAAAGCTGGTGACATTAAGTCATATTGCTTTCATTGCAATGGTTGCTGAGAAAATCATCAGCTTAAGCAATACCAACTGTATTTCAATAGACACATTAATCTTTTCTTGAAAGCCTCATCTAATCTTCCTTGTTCAACAGGAAGTTTTCTGCCTTGTAGGCATTTGTGATCTTTTTGGCAGTAAAGAAGAAATATGATCTTTATAAGTAGAACTTTAAGTGATTTTTTTTTAGAGTAGGAACGCATAAATGTTCTAAAAATACGATTGACTCTACTTGAAGGCAAGTTTCAAAAGGAATGGATTTATAAAGTATTTATTTCTGCTAGAAAAACCATTTGGTGGAAAAAGAACACTTCCTGATAGCAGGCAGAGAATAGGATTGTGAAGAAATCATGGCAAAAAAAATATTTAAAACAACATTTGTATTTTTTAGGCTTCTGACCTTGAACAAAAACCTGTGTATCCAACTTTCCCTGTCCATAAAATGTGTTCATTCTTTGTACCTTATTTGGAATATCATTATAAAGATTAATGGTGGGTGTCCAGGGATAAGTTCTGTGTAACATCTTTTACCCTTCAGAGAAGTTAGTGTAATGCTGTCATCTGTCGCCTCTCACTAGACAGGGAGGTTCAGAGCAAAGATCTTTGGGTGTCCCTTCCAGTTTGCAACAATTTCCTGAGGACCATCTCCAAACCAGTCACTCTGTTCCTAATTACTCCACACAATGCTGTCGGCTCTCATTGTTTCCCAGGGATACGCAGCCAAAGAAACATATTTGAAGTTACGTCTCAGTGTGCGTGGGACATTTCCAGCTCTACCACACAACCTCAAGTGGCAGATGCTTGGAAAATCCTACAGCAACCTCTCTCCAGCTCATCATTTTTAGCAAGCACACATACGAGCCATCCCAATAGCCAATTGAATTTTAGAATTTTATGTCAAATCTTGACATTTCATGTGAATAGAGCTCGAGGGAGCTACTCGATATGGATTATGATGTAACGAGAGGCCTTATAATCACATTAAGAGATGGAAAATATTATATCTCTGGAAGTCTGAAGTTTGAGCTCAAGTGTGGACAGTGCAATGCAGAAGGGAATAGGGAAGATGTGATTCTTTTACACGTGGGGCTCCCATTGAAGTAGGGAGACAGACAAGTGAATAATCTGAAGTGATTAAGTAAGATTGGACCAGGTTTTACAGGCAGACTCTGAATTTGCACCCTTTATTAAAAAATTAAAACTGTGCATGAAAATGAATACTTATTTTGAAAGAGAAAAAAAATGCAACAGATTGGAAATTTAAAAAACCTGACAACTAGCGCAAATATAACAAAACCCAGAAAAATAGCGTAAGACATTTATTAAATAAATGCCAACGCAATGTTAACTGTCCTTTAATTTTTTTGTTTTGTTTTGTTTTTCTGCTGTGTACTCTCTAGTTCCTTCTTTATATGATAATGACTTTGGAAAATGATCATAAAGGAAATTGACAGATAATTTAGGTTCCCTTTAGTGTAGTATGAAAACAATGCTTTTTGTTTAGAGTTTTAAGATGTATAAAATATGCAAATTTATACTCAGAACAACAAATTGTTTATATTACTGTTCTTGCTCTGCAAACTTTTTAAAAAAAATTTGTGTTTTGCAATATTTTTATCACCTAAAGTCCACCTCTAAGAATAGTTGTTATCAATTTGTGAGCCCAGGGTGTGATGAATGCTATCTATACACAGTTGATCCTTACCAATGCCGGGGTTAGATGCTCCCACTCCAAGCAGTCTAAAATCCCAGTATAACTTTGAATTTTATCCTCACCTGAGGACATGTTTACTGATTTCAGAGAGAGGAAGGAAGGGGGGAGGGGAAAGAGGGTGGAGAGAGAGAGAGAAAGAGAGAGAGAGAGAGAGAGAGAGAGATCAATTGGTTGCCTCCCATTCAAGCCCTGACAGGGGATCAAACCCATAATTTAGGTATGTGCCCTGCTCAGGAATCAGACCTGCAACCTTTTGGTGTACAGGAAGATGCTCCAACCAACTGAGCCACCTGGCCAGAGCCTGAGTATAAGTTTGGGTTTTTTTGTGTGTGTGTTTTTTAAAAATCTTCACCCAAGGATATTTTTCCATTGAATTTTTTAGAGAGAGGGAAAGACAGAGATAAATATTGATGTGAGAGAAACACACCCATCGGTTGCCTCCTGCACATGCCTGGACTAGGGAGGAGCCTGCAACTGAGGTACCTGCACTTGACCTGATTCAAACCCGGATCCTTCAGTCTGCAGGCCTACACTCTATCCACTGAGCCAAACTGGCTAGGGCGTGAGTAAAAGTTTTGACCCTACAGTGGGCCCTTTATATCCAGATTCCACTAACCAAAGATCAAAAACAGTATTTTCCACCGGGGTTTGCAACCCTCCATTAGAAACTGCAGCTGGGAATGAGAAAATGGTTTTCAACTGAGGCTGGGAAGGTTCCATTATATTTATTGAAAAAATCCATGTCAGAAGTTGTGCCCATGCAGTTCAATCCCACATTGTTGTTCAAGGTTCAACTGTACTGTGTATTGGGGAAACTCACCTCAACTTTTTGTTTGAGGAAAGCCTGACCCTGATTCTGGGAATTTGACAAAGAAGGAAGCATTAGGCGAAAAAACAATCACAAGGAGAGAAATGGAGGAGGAGCCATCTGAAGGAAAAGTGAGTTCCATTTTTAGGCTGTGTTAAGCCTTTAACATAGACATCTCCTAAAATTATAAGCCCTAAGACCTTGAGATACATTTAATTTTCCTGATTTTCTGGATGAGAAGACTGAGGCTCAGAAATGTTAACTAACCTTTCTCAGTCTCACAGTGCCTTTAAATTGTGACCAGAATTCAAGTCCATGTCTGCCTGACTCAGATTATTCATTCAGGAAGCAGTTGTTACTTGTATGCTGTACATACCATCCTCTAAGGCAGTGGTTATCAACCTTCCTAATGTTGTGACCCTTTAACACAGTTCCTCATGTTGTGGTGACCCCCAATTTCATTGTTACAAATTGAACATAATTAAAGCATAGTGATTAATCACAAAAACAATATGTAATTATATATGTGTTTTCCGATGGTCTTAGGCGACCCTTGTGAAAGGATCGTTCGACCCCCAAAGGGGTCACGACCCACAGGTTGAGAACCGCTGCACTAAGGACTGGGGCTATAAGAATAAGTAAATTATTTCTGTGCTTTTAAGTCAGTTACTCTTTCCTATAGAAAGTACTTAAAGAATGAGTAGTTCCTTAGAGGAGAAAGGCAGGTCTAAGCAGTGAAATATGCATGTGTGAAGACAAACCAGTCTCTGAGCCCTAGCTGGCTTGGCTCAGTGGATAGAGTGTTGGCCTGTGGACTGAAGGGTCCCAGGTTTGATTCTGGTCAAGAGCACATGCCAGGGTTGCAGGCTCAATCCCCAGTAGGGGGTACACAGGAGGTAGCCGATCAATGATTCGCTCTCATCATTTGATGTTTCTATCTCTCTCTCCCTCTCCCTTCCTCTCGAAATCAATAAAAATTTATTAAAAAACAAACAAACAAACAGTCTTTGATAGGGAAAAGCCTCAGGGACAATTTCCTCAAACACTAGGGGTGGTGTTGGTGTTGTTATTAGTACCCGAGCTGCCCACAATCTTATGAGCAATGGAGTGCAGTTTGTCATGTCATGGCTTTCAATATTTTTGCCTTACTTTTTACTATTTTCCTCTTTGGGAGGATATCCCTATGTTGCAAGAAAGAAAACATAAACAGCATAATTCTCTTCTAGTGCTTAAGAATTTCTGTACTGTATCTATCAAAGTAGGTTGGATGGGGGGTATTGATGCAGAGGATTGTTAATTCAGATTTCTTGTTAGTTTCCTAAAAGGCATGGAGCACTTAGTAGCATGTCATGATCCCAGTCCATGCTTTTGACTAATTTAATGATGGTAAGGAGGGTGAAAGCGAGTGCTGTAATAACCCACACTTAACAATATTTGTTCCGTTCTTGCAAGCCTTGGTTATCTGAAATGTGAGCACAGCAGTGGATGCCATTTTGATTTGCACTCCAGGACAAGTAAAATAGTTGCATGTCAACCAGGATGAGATATAGAGGATGTGTTAAACCAATCTTGTCGTTTAATATCTGATGAATTACAAGTGAGCACCCTTCTTGAAATATGTCAGTTTCTTCAGTTAGCACACTAGGTAGTGTAGTTATAGCTGCTACAAATTGCTGTCTAAATGTATGCTCAATTTAACAACTGTCTGTTACAGTTATCAACACATTCCAACATCCATTATACAAAAGAACTCCTTCATGCATTAAGGACAGAGTGATTATCAAAATTATGCAGAAGGAGAAATACCCTTGGTGCACCTTATAAAACTGCACATGCAATTGTTTGGAAAGAGGCATTTTTATAGCTCAGGAATATATACTATAAATTTGATGTGGCAATAAAATTTTTAAAAAAGAGAGCAACAGCAAAGAAATAAAAATCTTTCTATATTGTATACATGTTAACCTCTACTCTCTGAAACCGTAAATGGCATAAAGCACCCAGCAGGTGCCTTAAATCTTAAATTAATTGCCGCCCTAACCGGTTTGGCTCAGTGGATATAGCGTCGGCCTGTGGACTGAGGGGTCCCGGGTTCGATTCCGGTCAAAGGCATGTACCTTGGTTGCGGGCACATCCCCAGTGGGGGGTGTGCAGGAGGCAGCTGATCGATGTTTCTCTCTCATCGATGTTTCTAACTCTCTATTCCTCTCTCTTTCTCTCTGTAAAAAAATCAATAAAATATATATATATAAAATTAATTGCCGACACATTATTGTTAATTTCAGAAATGCTGAAAGGGGAACATAAAAAGTATGTGCTGACATAATGGTACATGGATATTTAAAAACAAATATAAAATATAAACAGGTTCCATTGGATGTATTTTGTTCGCAAAACAGCAACTAATAGCATATTTAAGTGGCTGAAATATTGGATTATTAGGTCACAGATCATTAGGAAGGTTAGAGGGTTTGTGGACTGTAGCCAGTGAGGGACGGGAACCAGCTATGTTATATACTCCAGAGGAAAAAAGGTGATAAGTAGCATATTAGAGTGAGAATGTAAAGAAATCACTCTATGTACTATTCTTGAGAGATACTCTACAGGTATATAGTAAACAGATAAAATTAGAAGGTAGAATGTTCCTTTTAATTTAGTCAGCTCTTTTGAATAAAATTACACAATTCCATAAATATCAAGGACCTCCATGTACCTGGCACTGTGCTAGATGTTATGGGGAATACATATGATGAGCATAGTCTCTTCCTCCTCCCTTCCTTCCTTCCTCCTTCCTTTCCTCCCTCCCTTCCTTCTCTCCAGTTCTATCTTTTTAAGAGAAAATTTAAGTTCACAGAAAATTGAAGGGAATTAATGTACAGGGATTTTCCAAATACCTCCTGCCCCCTAGGACAGCCTCCCCCATCATTTCCTAACAGAGTGGTACATTGGTTACAATGACTGGTCTTACATGGACACATCATAATATCCAAAGTCCATAGTTTACATTATGCCATTGTACATTCTGTGAATTTGGGAAAATATTAAAGGACATGTATCCATCACTATGGTATGATACAGAGTACTTTCATGGCTATAAAAATTATCTATGCTTCTTTTATTCTTCCCTGGCTATTTTTCCTGATCCCCTGGTTGATCTTTTCACTGTCTCCATAGTTTCACCTTTTCCAGAATGTCACATAGTTCAAATCATAGAGAATGTAGCCTTCTCAGATTAGCTTCTTTCAGTAATAATATGCATTTAAGCTTCACCCATGTCTTTTTCATGGCTCGGTAGCTCTTATCTCTTTAGTGCTGAAAAATATTCCATTGTCTGCATGTACCACAGTTTATTTATTCATTTACATACTGAAGGACATCTTGGTTGCTTCCAAGTTTTAGCAGTTGTGATGAATAAAGGTTCTATAAACATTTGTGTGCAGGCTTTTGTTTGTAGGTTAATTTTTAATCATCCCTTTAAAAATTTTATAATACTATTTTTTAAAAGATTTTTATTGATTTCAGAGAGGAAAGGAGAGGGAGAGAGAGATAGAAACATCAATGATGAGAGAGAATCCTTGTTTGGCTGTCTCCTGCATGCCCCACCCCCCCCATGAGAATTGAGCCCGAAACCCGGGCAGGTGCCCTGACCTGAAATCAAACTGTGAACTCCTGGTTCATAGGTCAATACTCAATCACTGAGCTATGCCACTTGAACTATTAATACTATTTTAAAATACTATTTTAACATTCTTTCCAGAACCAAGCACAGGGCCTAGCAAAGAGTAAGTAGGTGTTACATTCATGTTTTTTGAATCAAATTAAGTTCTAAATAAAATTTGGCATATTTATGTCTTAGTTTGTTTTCAAATTATTGTACATAGATTTCTTCCCCTGAGTATGAAGTTCAGAGGGTAGATTGTTCTTTCTGTACAACTTCTCCTCCACTTCCATTAGCCACCACGCCTCCTCTCTCACCACAATTTCAAGACAGAAAATACTAAAAGTATTGAGGGAATAGAAAAGAAAAGTATTGTGATATTTAACAAGCTCTTTAAAAAAACTTTCATATTCCATAATATTCACTAAAGTTTAGGAAAAAATGAGGCATTTTATATTTTTTATTTCATGGAATGATTATTCTAAAGCTTATGTGCTATAATAAAATAAACAGTATATTTTTAGTTTGCTTCAAGGTGATTTTATTTTAGATATTGAGTTATTGAAATATGGTTTCTATAGAAACTGCGTAAGTACATTGACCCTTCAGGATAGACTTGAGAACGTTTATTGGCTTGCAGAAATTTCCACCATCCTTTCTAACTGCTTCATGGTAGGGAAGTGCACTATTGTAAATGCATGCATTATAATCTCAACACTGCAGGGCAGACTTTTAAAAACAAATATTCCCTTTACACAAAGAGTCACTGTCACCTCTTACGATAACGGTAAGGCTTGCAAGGGCATCTTTGGATTCGTTTGTAATTGTGTAGAAATCTTCATTTTAGACACAACATTTGAGGTCAGTATTAATGCTTGGTTTAGAATCCTGGGCTCTGGAATCTTATTCTGAAACTATTTAGAGACTATGTCTAGGAAATGGGATTTTGGAAAGTGTTTCTCCTTTTATGAGTCTCATGCCTAAACCTTTTACACATCCCACATATATTTTGTTCTTTTCCTGTCTTTGTTTGCTTGCTTGATTTAATTTAATTCCAGATGCTAATTGGCAGTAATTTTGTCTTGGGGAAAAGTTGATGTTCATAAAGAATTAGGAATTTAATAGCACAAAATGGCATTTTTACTTATGGTAAATAAATATAAGCAATTTCTAGCAAATGTTGAGACCTCCTATTTTGTGGTAGATTTAGTGAAAAGCTCATAAAGATTTGCAACTCCTTCCATCAGGCAGTGGAAACTATTTTTTCACCCTTTGAATTTGGGTTTGGCCATATGATTTGCTTTAGCCAATGTGACATTAGCAAACGTGGACATGGCTTTTGTGAATTCATAGTAAACCCATAGAATTTTTTAAAAAGTAGTAAAAATCAAAGCACCGCCACTTACACAAAAAGTAAAAGAGCTAATTCAACTTGAAAAGTATTTTTGGGTCCTCAGTTTTCTAGAGATAGAAAACAAGCTGAGCAAGTAACTTGGATTTTTTTTTTCTACAAAAGAGTATTACTCCAAGGGCAGAGCTGAGAACCAGGGAGAAAAGCAGACTTGTGAATTACTGGCAGGACAGGTGCCAGCTCCAATTAAGAAAAATTTTGTCACCAAATATAGTGACCTGATACCATGAACCTGGCTCAGATTCACAATTGCTATGATCCAGGGTCTTCTCTTTCTTCTTTATTGAAATGGCAGTATCTAATGTGTTTATTCTGTCCATGTACAGGGCGAGAACATTCTTAGTTTTCATGTCACTGAATTAATAGATGAATCTTGGGAACCACATCCATCTTAGACCACATATAGATCATGAAATACTAGATCTGGGACCTGATTGCAAAACATGTTGAGATTTTTTTTGGTGTTTTTTGGTGGTGGTGGTGATGGTAGTTTTTGTTTGTTTGTTTGTTGTGTTTTGTTTCTGGTCTTGGGAGATTGAGTTACTTTCCAAACAGGAGAATTGATTGCAAAACATGTTGAGATTTTTTTGGTGTTTTTTGGTAGTGGTGATGGTGATGGTAGTTTTTTTCTTTTCTTTTCTTTCTTTTTTTTTTGGTCTTGGGAGATTGAGTTACTTTCCAAACAGGAGAAATGCAAATGATTGTGGTCATAGGTTGGACTATGATACATTGAAAAATCAAAAGGCCATAATATTTTCTCAGCTCTTACTGAGAGGCAGTCTATTTCCCAGTCCTTGTGATTTGCATTAGTCAATGGGATAATGGCAAACATTATGCAAGTGCAGGCTTAAAAGTGTTTGTGCATTAGAGCCTTCCTTGTTTTGATGCTTTTAAAACAGTCACCACAACGAGAAAGCCTGCGGTCCATCTGCAGGATGAAGCAGAATATGTGGCCTGTCATCCCTTATATCTCCACAAAAAATCTAAGCGCGTGAGTAAGGTCTTCTGAGACAAGCCAGAAAAATGTTACGTTTTTTGAAACTTACCCACCTGGTGGGAACTGACTGCAAATCCATGAGTGAGCCCAATCGACAACAGAGATGAGATGTTCTACCCAAACTCTGACCAGATGGCTAACCCACAGAGTCATGAGCAAATAAATCATGGGCTGTTATTTTAAGACATAGTATCCTGGGATATTTTAAAATATGGCAATAGATAACTGATAAATTAACTGATAAATGCAAATCCATTTGCAAATGCAACAAATGTTTATCATGCACCCATCATACGTTATTTTCTACACTTGGTATAGAAAAGTTTTTATTCAACAACACTATCTGATGCCAAAATTAACAATTAACATGTAAAATTGCAAGATATAACTTACAACTAAATGGTGTATATATTTTAAGTGTACTGACTATCTAGGTAGAGATGAACTTATAAAAACGATTAGCTACTTAATATCCATACCACCTTCTTCTAGTAAGAACATATTAATTTTCATGTGAAAAAATTAGTTGTCCAATGTCATTCTACATGTTTTGTTAGAGCTTATTTTACCCTGGTGTTCAAAATAAAAACTTCACCAAATCAAAGTATACCCTTGCCCAGGATATGATTCAGAGATGAGTACATGACCTTTTTCAAATCATTTCCTTCAGTTCTGGGACTTTTAAAAAAAATTATCTTTATTGTTGAAAGTATTACAGATGTCTCCTTTTTATCCCCCATTGAACCCCTCCATCTTGCTCCCCACCCACAGGCCTTCACCACACTATTGTCTGTGTCCATGGGATGCATATGCGGATATAACTTCTTTGATAAATCTCTTCCTGCACCCTCTCCCCCCTTCCATCTGAGATTCCTCAGTCTGTTCCATGCTTCCATGTCTCTAGGACTTTTGTTGAAAAAAAGTTTGTCTCTTCTTGAGTAGCTGAGGGTGTGTAATTGCTTTCTGTCACCATGTTACCAACTCAGGAGATACTGATTTGGTATGGATTTAAAAGAGAATAATAAAACTGAAATGGAAAGAATGAAATGGAGTCCTGAAGACGATATTTGAGATCCTAGAACCAGCTGTACTTGAAGCCTAATCTACCCCTTACAATTTTCAATTTTGTGATCCGACAAATTCCTTAGAGTCTGATTAAGTTTGGTTTTCAAAATTTGCAGCCAAAATAGTTCTGGCTAATAATACAGCCAGACATGAGAGTAGGTGTTACATTCATGTTTGGCAGGACTCGCTTTTCTAAAAGAATCTCTCCTCCATTCTCTATTCGTATTCCTCCAATTTGGTTTAATATGTTGATAGACCATTGGAAGCCCTTTCTGGATGTATGGGAACAACTTCTCTGTGCAGCATTCATGTGGGAAGCTTCCATTTGCCCCATTCCCAAACTTGTTTGCTTCAAGCTCCACAGGAACCACCATCTGCCTAATGGAAGAGTTTATACCCTTTGCACAATATCTATCCAAAGTAACACAGAATGTGTCTATCTCTGGACTGGGATAGGCAGGGGAAGTGTATTTTTATTTTCTTTCAGTAACTACATCGTAGCCTTTGTAACAGTAGCTTAGTATTTGCCATAACTAATTGTGATTTTTCTTTGAATCTAGCAACTAATTAAGTAAAACATCTGATTCTACCAGACAGGTTTAAGGTAGGAAACAGATATCTTTCTAGGCATAGCAAGGAGAATGGAATTTGCCACTTAGAAATTGTTGAAACACCAAAGGAGTCGATGTTGGAGCACCCACTCTGTAGATTTAGGGTCATGGCATCTTGCTGTGACACTGAGAACAGATCAAAATTTGTTGCTGCTGCTAGAAAGACTGCCTGAGTTACTAGACACAGAGATGTAGGATTTAGCAACTGAAGGAAGATTTTTTTCCTCACTTTCGTCTGCCAAAAATCCTACCAGTGCAACTCATTCATGGAATTGCAATTGCACCTAAGTCCTTAGCTAAGGTATTCTGGTAAATATAGGTCTTGACTTTCAACTTGTGTGGTAGAGGGGAAAACATAGAAAGTGGGAATTGTGGACAAATAAAAGAGGCTTCTATGGAAAAAAAGTGCCTCCCAGGATGATCTAATCATAAATTCCTGACTGGGCGGGTCACAGTGGGTAGTCATGTCCCAGGAATACAACTTGTGCCTCCCAGGATGATCTGATCATAAATTCCTGACTGGGCTGGTCACAGTGGGTAGTCATGTCCCAGGAATACAACTTTTTAGTAAAAGCTTTATCTCTGCCTTTGTTTTTGTGCATCTAGATCAACACACCTTTGAAATAAGCCTTAATCATCCTTAACAGTCCTGTAATCTAATCCCCACCTCACCTGGCATTCTTCCACCTCCATGTAATCTTTTTTGGTTCCTTTCTTTATTTCAAATGCATAAAGTTGAAAAAACTTTTATTCTGGAGCACTTGAGATCTGGCTCCCTGGCTTATGTCATCAGTTTACCTCAAAACATCTCTTGTAAAAATATTCTGAAGGTTTGGACATTTCTTACATGGACGATGGATAATTAGTTAATGTAATTGCTCTCTGTATTTGTCAGAATTTAAAGCTGAGAGAAAGAAAAGGGGACGAGAGAGAGAAAGAATATTATTTAGGTTGGCAATTCCACAATCAACTGGGTAGAAACCTAGAGACCCAGGAGAACTGGTGGTGCAGATGAGGTCTGAAGGCTGTCTGCTGAAAAATTCCCTCTTGCTTAGGAAGTCTGGCCTTTCTGTTCTATGTAGGCCTTCAGTTGATTGGATGAGACCCACCTATTTATGGAGGGAAATCTGCTTTACCCAGAGTTCACCAATTTAAATGTTACTCTCATCCAAAAATACCTTCCAAGTTGACACATAAAATTGACCATCGCATTCCCTAGTCTTAGACATCAGGCAAAGGTGGTGTTCTTTTAATTATTAAAGGTACTAATTCATAAGATAGAGCTGTATTCATTCAAAAATTTTCAAATACAATAGCCACCAGCTACATGTAGCTAACGAACAATGGAGATGTGGCCAATTCAAATTGAGATGGGATTTTGAAGACATATAAAAATATAAAATATCTCATTAATAATCTGTATGTTGATTATATGTTAGATATATTGAGTTAGTAAAATATTAAAATTAACCTCAGCTAATGCTTTTACTGTTTTTCCCAGCCCCACAGACTCCTCCACTGGCTCACAGACATCAGCACCACAGTGCCTTCTCCTCAGAGGTATGAGTTTTTACCTTTTTAATGTGACTACTAAAGAGGCTCATATTATATCTCTGTTGGACCGTGCTGGGTTACTCTATGGTGCAGGATTATTTATAGTAAATGCATTGCTCACATGAGCAGAACAAGTCATATGACCTGGCCTAACTGCCATGGGCCTGGGCAATGTGCGGAAGCTCATACAAACTTGGTGAACACTATTGTTTTGCTAGAGTCCTCCCGTCTGCACACACAATATATCCTTGCACTTTTCTCTCATATAGACGAACACAGTTAACTCTTTCCCAAAGGAAGACCACACAAATGCCCCATCCAGTTTCTATTATCTAACTCACTTCCAGGATCCCTGGGTGCTGACAGTACTCTTTACGTGATATTTGAATGTGGCTCCTCTTGGTCTCTCCTTACTCCCTCACCACCACATAGCCAGTGTATATTAGTGGATTAGAGACAGAATAACAGTCATAAACACTCCCATTCAGAAAGGGAGAGCATGGGAGATACACAGTAATCACCAGTCCGGAGCTATTCTGCTGCACGATATAGATGTTCAGAGCCCTTCCCTGGCCTTGTGGAATGCTTCTTGTTTAGTTCCTCATTCTGAAGTCTGGAGGGGCTCCCATGTATTTCCTTCACTGTGACATCTGGCTCCACCCTCCAGGCAGTCTTACTGTTCTCCTCTCTTCCTGAGCCCCTCTGAAGTGGATTATGGGGAAAGATATCCTTAGGGACATTGTATCTTTCTCTTTCCTACTGGACAAAATTTGGTTGTCATGTGTAATTATAAGGCTTGAATAGACATTGTGGATGAAAAAGGAGCCACATACTAAACCTGAAAAATACAAGGCCTTACAAACTCAGAGGCATACAGTAACCACATAGGATGGTCTGAACATAAATGTTCTTAACTAAAAGTGGTTCATGGTTCATGGCACGTAGTCACATCCTGGGGTTGTAGCTTTCTTGACAAATGTCAATCATTACCTTAAGTGAGCCTGTCTGATGTCATTTTGCATTTAAGATAACATACCTTTGAAATGACATAGTAGTCTCCTTTCCAGGCCCCTTAGGGCACATGCACCACACCCTAGCAGGAGAGATCACACAACCCCTCATTATCTTGTCCACCGCCCCCATACCGTCTCTCTGTGCTGTAACTGTTAAATAGCCTGTATCCACCAATGTGAAATAAGTATGTGTTTTACCGTTTTGCTTTTTATCCAATCCCAGAGATTTCCTTGCTTTGCTTTCTCCTACTCCCCAATCTAGGATCAATGGAGTTCGTATAACCCACCTTAAGACATCTTTTATTCTAGTGTATAAAATAAACTGCAAAACTACTATTTTCCAGAACATTTTCTCAAGCTGTTGAGATTTTGCTTCCCAGCCATTGTTGTCATTTTAGCTCACATAAATTCATCAAAAAATCTCAACAGGCTTGGATATTTCTTATGTCGACAACATTAACTATTTCAGTCTGTGCTTGTGATTTCATTAGCAGTACAGCTTTCCAAAACTCTTAATAGGCTTCTTATATATTTAATTCAAGTCAGCTTCATGGGCCAGTAATCAGGAACATGGGTCATTTCGAGACATGGTTTTGTATCAGCTTTATTTCCTCATTTTCTCAATTATACACCTTGTTCTTTGGATTTCCTGTTGGCCATTTTGAGATTGTAGAGTTGCGATACCAAGGCTCCACCCTGAATCCAATCTTTTAATCCAGTTGATTTAAATAAACGAAAGACACCACACCCTTAATCTAATTTTTGCCCTGAGAGCATTGAAACAATGGAAAATGTTACTGGACATTTTTTTTTTTACTAAGTTTTCATTCCTTTTTACTATTTGGAGGTAAATAAGCAGGTGCCTTTTCCAACCCTGTAAGGTTTTTGAATTTCTAAACTTTATCTTTTCCCTTTCAGTTTTGCTTGCAAATTGATTAATTCTTTCCTGAGCTTATTTTTCTTATAATAACATGTCTGTAACACCCAATAGCAGTTAATGTACACTATTGGTGTCCTGTTTTCCAGCTTCTTCACATAGATCCACAAATACATTGAAAACATAATAGTTTTGCCAATCATTTTGTCACTGCCATAAAATGGATCAATATCCTGCTAAACTCTGATGTCAATTTCCTCTCCTCTTGCCACCAACTGCTCAGTCATTAGCATGGCAGCCCTCTGTGCAGCAGCAAAGAGATAGATCCCACCTCTCAGTACTTAATTACGGAATTTTTGCTTCTCATTCATGAAAGTCTATTCTAGGTCCAATTCCTACAAGTCTATTCTAGGTCCATGTCCTCCATGTAACAACTCAGTGAATCACTAAAGCAGAGACAACAAAACACTCAAAGTTCTTACCCTAGCAATTACATATTTGGTCTGGAAGTGACATAACTTTCTTTGGTCCACACACTCCATTAGCCAGGGCCCATTGGCTAGGACTAGACCCCAACCAACTTACAAGGAAGGTGCCATTCATGGAAGTCCATTCTAGGTCCAAAGACTCTCTGGTCTACTGTCCTTCATGTAGCAACTCAGTGAATCACTAAAGCAGAGAAAACAAAACACTCAAAGTTCTTACCCTGGCAATTACATATTTGGTCTGGAAGTGACATAACTTTCTTTGGTCCACACACTCCATTAGCCAGGACCCATTGGCTAGGACTAGACCCCAACCAACTTACAAGGAAGGTGGGAAACCTAGGAGAGCCCATGAAATATTTGGATGTCCTATTTTACACCAATACCCCCATTCACCAACTGATTCCGACTCTAAGACTGGAGCCTAAGGAAATAAGACATCTGTATGCAAAGATACACAAACAAGGCTATTCACTACATGGTTATTTATAGTCATAAAATAAATTTTAAAAATAAAAAATTAAAAAGTATAACTGTCCAAAAAAACCCCACCAATCAAAAGTAAACATTATGATAAACCCTTCTCCTAGAGTACTATGTATCCAATACAATGACATTTATAAAGAATGGCAGAGTAAATGTGCCCGCCATGTGCATTATATAACACCATTGACAATTAGTAACAGTAGTTAATAATGGGTGACATTAAATGAGTGTATACTGTGCTCCCAGGCCATGTTCTAAGGACTACACAAGTACTGACTCAGTTAAGCCTCAAAAACCCCTATTTTATACAAGAGAAAATTAATGCCTGGAAGTGACATAACTTTCTTTGGTCCACACACTCCATTAGCCAGGACCCATTGGCTAGGACTAGACCCCAACCAACTTACAAGGAAGGTGGGAAACCTAGGAGAGCCCATGAAATATTTGGCTGTCTTATTTTACACCAAAACCCCCATTCACCAAGTGATTCTGATTCTAAGACTAGAGCCTTAGGAAATAAGACATCTGTATGCAAAGATACACAAACAAGGCTTTTCACTACATAGTTATTTATAGTCATAAAACAAATTAAAAAAATTAAAAAGTATAACTGTCCAAAAAAACCCACCAATCAAAAGTAAACTACATTATGATAAACCCTTTTCCTAGAGTACTGTGTATCGAATAAAATGACATTCATAAAGAATGACAGAGTAAATGTGCCCTGGATGTGCATCATATAACACCATTGACAATTAGTTACAGTAGTTAATAATGGGTGACATTAAATGAGTGCATACTGTGCTCCCAGGCCATGTTCTAAGGACTACACAAGTACTGGCCCAGCTAAGCCTCAAAAAAACCCTATTTTATACAAGAGGAAATTGAGGCACAGAGATATAAACAAGCTAAGAAATTGTTTATTAAGAGCAGAACTTGATAATGCATAAATAATGGTGAGGTGGGAAAGAACAGTTTCCTGTATGTACTTAAGGTCACCAAGATTGAGGAAAATATAGTTATAGAGGTTCTGGAGTTATGTAAACTAATTTTACATGTTTACATATGCCTTCAGAGTTCTCTTTTCTCTCTTCTTATTTTCCTCCTTTTTAAAAAAAACAACAAAACATCTCCTCCTATGCCAAATTAATGGATACATCCTTTATCTTTAATTTTATTAGGTATACATGCCTGAGATAGGAAGGAAGATGAAAAAAATCTATATTTTGTAAATATATTATGAGTGTATTTTTATCTAAGCCTAACTGCATTGTCTTCATCCCTATCAAAATATGGTGTTTCCTGTGAGCAAAAATAACACTAGTTTTCCCC
>NW_005371541.1:1785628-1817077 GCF_000412655.1 Myotis brandtii
TATTACCTAGGCACTGGGTATATGTGGATATTTTAAAAACTATCAGGAAACCTATATTCTTAGAGAATTTAGCAGTGAAAGAATGTTTTGATCACAAGTTTTAAAAAACCCCTCTAATTGTTAAAAATCAACAACGAAAAAAAGGAGTTCTCAACACCTCGTGTAATTGGAAGGAGATACAGAAGGCACACGGACTGCAGGCTGGATTTGGTTCAGTGGTTTCATGAAGTTTCCAGGGACCTCTTTCCCTCCTTTTTCGCTGCTTTCTGATATGGGCCATTGGGAGGCAGGCGCCCCCTTGTGATTTCAAGATGAGTGTCACCAACTCAGGCTACTTTCTTCTCATCTGCTCTGGTGAAGAGAACACAGGTCAATTGGTCAGTTTCAAAGTTCTTTCCTAAAGCGGAGGAGGCTTCTTTCCCAGCTGCCCAAACTAATGTCTTCTCTCATCTGTTTTCCTGAATTTGGCACTTGCATGCTCCTGAATAAACCCTTATGTTAATGGGCTCGCCCCTGAAATAGTCACCAAGGTGGGGCATAGCATTGCTGTGATTGGCTTCCAGTGGTTCTCAACCTTCCTAATGCTGCGACCCTTTAATACAGTTCCTCATGTTGGGGTGACCCCCAACCATAAAATTATTTTTGTTGCTACTTCATAACTCCAATTTTGCTACTGTTATGAAGTGTAATGCAAATATCTGATATGCAGGATGTATTTTCATTGTTCTCGAACCACAGGTTGAGAACCTCTAGGGCTCCACTCCTGACTGGGGTTAATTCCTCAAGCTTTGTGAGGTGGGCAGAGTGAACCCCATGTGAGGGAGGCAATTACAGTTTCAGCTAGACACAAGTTCTAGTCATAGCGCTAAGTCCAAAAGGTTCTTCATGATCAACCAACCTCTAATACCTGAAATCCATATGTGATGAGTAGCCTGTTTAAATGATATGCTTTGTTCACCATGTGAATTTAAGGAACCTGCTGGCCATCATGAAAATCTGTGCTGGACCTCCCCCGGAACTAGAATTAGTTTCAGAGACAGGGATTCTGTAATACTCTGACTTGGATAATGATGCCTCAATACAATGAGAGACATAACACTGTGTTTCTAGAGGGGGCGGAGTTTGAGGGGTTTAGGCTGGAAATAAGATCTCTTATCTAATAGGAGTTTGGGTGCCTTGAGAAATATAGCGAGCCCAGAACAAGTGCTGAAGGGGTAAAGAAAGAAATAGATGGAGATGCCAAATATGTCATTTACCAACTTTACATTTTCCCCCTAAGGTTGGCTCAGGGCCATGTTTATGGAAAATGAACAGTAATTGACGATAACCATGGTTCCCTCTGGTGACATGGTCTCTGGGTTGGATTATCTCTCTTGTGTATTTAATCATTTAAGTAATGGTCACAATGTACTTCATAAACACTCTTTCAAGATGAATTTAATTCCTCTGTAACCTCCAAATGATAAGCCAGAGAAAGGTGGGGGTGGGGGAAGAGAGAAGTGGTTCTTAAAGTACTCTGTTGCAAAGGAAACAAAATAAATGGTATCCATATGCTTCCAGATTGGTGTGGATTTTTAAGTCAGAATGACTAAAAGTCTAGGAAATTGGGTGGGATACCTCTAGATTCTGTTTATCCTCACTCTCAGAGGAGGGTGTTTGGATTGTGGCTACACCCTGGACTATTTCTGGCTCTTCCGCCTTTTGAAGTACCCTGCCTTGAGGAGGAGGGATGGAGAGAGGTGTCCTTGTGGATGCTGGCCGTCTGGAAAGTGGGCACCCAGACAGTGGAGGGCCAGTTAAGGAACCTCAGGAAATTTATGTTATCATAAAGCTAGGAGAGTTTTATATGGACAAGAAATGAACATTTGGGAAGCATCACAGAAGTTCCCATCCCTGTACAGAAATACTGCGCTGTGGGTCTGTGTGTCCAGCGAGTTTTTAGAATCATCGCAATGCCTACGAGAGGCCTGGCAGCAGGGTGCCGAATGCTTTGTTCAGAATTCAGCCCACTCACTGCCCTTGGAAGTCTTACTCAAAAAGTGGTGTCACTCTGAAAAAAATCAGCGCAAAAAAAACCCATATAGACTATATTAACCACTTAATGTATCTGAGCATTGTCAAAAATTGATCAGGTGTATAAGTTAGGATAAAGTAAGTTGTTTGGCAGTATCAAATAGCCACCTCAACTCAGTGCCTCAGCTCAGACCAGCTTACTCCTTATCCTTTCTCTGTGACCACAGCAGGCCAGTTCTGCTCGGTGTGATCCTCACCATGAACTCAGAGTGAAGGATCCTCCATCTTTACATTGCACAGTTGCCAAAGCAGAGGAAAAAACAGAATTTGGCCAATTGCAAGCTGACAATCAAAACTTCAGTCTAGAAATGACAGTCATCACTTCTGTTGTATTCTGATGGCCAAAACAAGTCACATGACTGCCTGTGCCGTAAAGGAAGCAGAAAAAAGGTATCCCTCCTGTCCCTGACAGGTGTGGCTCAGTTGGTTGGAGCATCATTCTCTGGTTCAATTCCCAGTCAGGGAACATACCTAGGTTGTAGGATCCGAGTCATGGCATTTATAGGAGGCAACCAATCAATGTTTCTCTCCCTTTCCTTTTCTTTGAAAATAAAACAGTAAATACATAAATAAATAATGCATCCTTCCCATACTTCTATAAGATAACTGGACACTCTCAGGGAACAACCCTAATGATTACTCTTCTAAGAAAAACAGATTATGCTTACTACAAATATAAATACACCCTCATTTTTTGGAAAAGACCTTTTAGGCTCTTATTGGAAATCTTTACACTATATCCCATAGTAACCATTTCAGTCACTGGATTTCCGAACTCATAATACTAGAGGCCCAGTGCACAGCATTGGTGCACTGGTGGAGGGAGTGCCCTGTGGGCATCTGCCTGCTGTGGGAGCACCACTCATCCCAGTCAGCTGAGAGGCTGTGGACCCGCCCTCTGAGTGGCTGCACCGTGGGAACGCACTGACCACCAGGGGCAAGCTCCTGCATTGTGCATTGGCCCCCTGGTGGTCAGTGCGCATCATAGCAACTGGTCGACTGGTTGTTCTGGTTGTTCCGCCATTCGGTAGCTGGGCATTTATTATATAGGATTAGAAAATATTTTAGAAGGCACAAGTGTTTTACAGCATGAATTAGAGTGCTAGGGCTGTCATAACAATGCACCCCACATACTGGGGGGCTTAAACAATATACCTTTATCTCTTTATAGTTATAGAAGCTCAAATCCCCAAATCAAGGTGTTCGCAGGGTTGGTTTCTTCTGAGGCCTCTTTCCTTGGCTTGGAGATGGCTCTTTTCTCCCTGTGTCTTCACAAGTTCTTCCCTCTTTATGTGTGTGTGTTCTAATCCTCACTGCATAGAGGGACATGAGTTGTATTGAACTAGAGCCCATACTAATGACCTCATTTTAATTACCTTTTTAAAGGCCCCATCTGCAAATAGCCACATTCTGAAGCTTGGGGGTTAGGACTTCAATCCCCTTCAATATGAATTTTTTGGGGAAACAGTTCATCCCATACATAGCAAAATAGAAATAAAATTAAAAAAAAATAACAGACTCAGAGATCTAAGAAAATCAGTAAAGTCTGGTGTTTTTTTTTGTGTGTGTGTAGGGACCTATGCCGAAGGACTCTTCAAAAATTCTGTCTAGATAATCAGATGTGGACCACAGGCAATAGAACAAATTGTTTCAATTGGGGGAAAAAATGTTTCAGAGACCATGAGCTATTCCCAAGAAACATTTAGAACAATAACTAATAATAAAAGTAGGGAATGTATGGCAGAGAGATTTACAGCTCACTATACATCTGTGTACTTCCCTGACATCTTCCAGCAATTTTCTGTGAGAGAGACCTGTTCTCACTGGTGAGCTGAATGAGCAAGGCAGATATCTTAGGAAAATGTCCCAGGCAGAGGAAAAAACAAATTTAATGGCCTCAATGAGGGGCTAAGATAAATTTCACAATTTTGTTATTTTGGGAAATTTGAAAATTAAATATGCCTGCCTCTTATTGTCCTAAATGTAGCATTTCCAAATTCCTGATAGATATTAATCTTTAAATTTGGGAAAGAGAAATTGGAATTTCTGGGAATTTGTAGGAATTTTCAAAATCATGTTATTATTTTTCATAGTACTCTGTGTGGTTTTAGTAATGAGGTACCATAAAAATAAACAGTGAACTTTTTTTTTCTGCAGTAGATTTTTATTGAGTATCATGAGTTTTCTGTAAAATAAAATTGATATATTAAGTGCATAGTTTATTATTAACAAATATGTTTTGATAAGTTTTATATTTTGATGACATATATAAATGCTCTCAACTTGATATATATATTCTATATTAAAAACAATAAAGGAAGGAGAGCTAACACAAAAATAGATGTTAAATAAAATAATTTAAAATGAAAAGGCAATATAAAATATTTAATACTTATAAATTATCATTCTTAAAATGAAAATTTTAAAGATCAAAGCAGTAACCTCCCTATTCAATAGAATTTGATCTTTGTTTTGTGACAAATATTTCAGACATATTAAATTTTATTTCCTTTTGAATTGGTGTTGATCAAATTTTTAAAAGCATATTCAAAAGCATCTTCAGATTGGTGGTAATGCTTCATATTATGAAATTACTTGTTGTTGTTATTTTTTTTTTAATAGAAGGCTTTTGTTTGCTTGCCCTGATTTTTATTTGCTGTTAATGTTGCTTTGCAATGTTAAAACTTATTTTAGAGCAGTTTCTGATTCATGTTGGAATATTCCACAATATCATTCATGTCTTTTCTCTCATATTGATTCTGTTAAAAGTGTTTGCCAGGAACTGTAGCCTATAGCTAATCTTCAAACACTGCAGATGTGAGCAAGTGTTAATAGATAGTAGTTGAATAACATAAAATTCAGATTTCCTATCAAGGTTAACAACACTACACAGAATCAGACCTTGAAATTGCCAATCAAAAAATGGATTTTGCTTCCTGAACATGTTATTTCTTGGAACAATACTCATAGGAATTGTATAAAGTATTCAGCGCATACACACTTACTATTACTTCTGTTTGCAAGAATTGCTCACCATTAGCAATTCCTGGACAGGGCCCTGAATACAAACTTGTTATCACAAGGCACCAGCTGAAAGGAATACTGGCCTCCTCCTGCTCTGTCCTGCTTTCTGGAGATGTTGACCCCGATCTTTGACTTTGCATGCCCGTCTCCTGCCTTTGCTTTGAAACCAGGGCTTTTCTGTGGACCATTTCTATGTTGCTAGTAAAGCTTTACTTCTTTTTTTTTAAATTTTTTATTGATTAAGATATTACATAAGTGTCCTTATCCCCACATTATCCCCTCCCCCCCACTCATGCCCTCCCCCCGCCGTTGTCCGTGTCCATTGGTTAGGCCTATATGCTTGCATATAAGTCCTTTGGTTGATTTCTCCCCCTTACCCCCACCCTCCCCTACCTTCCCTCCAAGGCCCGACAGTCCAATCAATGCCTCTCTGTCTCTGGATCAGTCCTTGTTCATCAGTTTATGTTGATCATTATATTCCACAAATGAGTGAGATCATGTGGTATTTATCCTTCTCTGACTGGCTTATTTCACTTAGAGCATTATACAAAGCTTTGCTTCTTGAAGGGGAATCCAGATACTCTTTCTGTTTTCCTGATGTCTTCATAGGTATTTCGTGAGATTCAGGATTTGGAAAAACATAAATTTTCTAGTAAAGATGGTATAGGAAGTCCCCCTGGAAACACAATCCAAATGAGAAAAGAGAAGTAATTGGATATCAGAACTGCTAATTTTTTCGAGTATAAAGGAAGGAGGCAAGTTACCTAACTCGAATGAAATAAATTATAAGATTGGATTCATGCAACGTTTTATTTGTTTTTAGAACTATGGTTTTCAAAGTAAGTGCCCCTTATCACCAACATCAGTGTCACCTTGGAACTTGTTAAAATGACAAGTTCTCAGCTCCTGCATGGAACTACTAAGGCAGCAACTCTGAGGGTGGAGCTCAGCAATCTGAGTTCTAAAAACACATCCAGGGGATTCTCATGCATGAAAGGGTTGAGGACACCTTCATTAGATAGCTTTCATTTTGAGTACCCCTCCTCCAGAGAGGAGTTGTTGTCTTTGTTCATTACATTTTAATAATTTAAATAGGTAACTCCCCCTTCAAAGCAGAGAGCTTTGTTATCTTGTGAGGAAAATTAAAATGTTTTGGTCTATTGCCTATATTCTGGTGGTCTTGATCTTTCACTAACAGCTTGATAATAAGAATAAATATTTTTTTTGAGGAGATAATTTCTCTGCAATATTTGGAAAATAATTCTTCTAAAACAATACTCATATACCGTAATTGTTTCTTAAATATTTCTTTATTAATCATCGTATGTTTTTAGTAACAATACTAAGTTATCAAGGAGTTAAACTGAGATGTGACACTTGGAACATGCTTAAGTGTTGTGCAAAGCATCATAGTGTGTACAGATATGAACATAACTGTGTTCCTAAAAACATTATTGGGTGGTGTAGTAAAAGAGAAATGTAGATTAATGCAATATATTAATCTACACATAGTATATTAATCAACTATGATATAAAATTAATACAATATATTAACCTACACATATGTTAATCTACATATATAAATCAACAAAAGAGAGAAAACCTGTGATAAAGGCATGCATAGCACACAGAAAAATATGTATATAGTTATATATGTATATATGCATATGTGTATATATAAACAAATATGTACATAGACAAATATATATATATATATATATTTATAACTTTTTCCCAAAGGGGTACTTTTTGGAGCATTGCATTAATCAAGATCAGCCATCCCTTGGATTGTTATAATACATTTCATCTTCTGCAGTGACAGTGTAAAGATGCCTTTAGTGAAGAGTTCAGACTAGATGCTCACAAGGAAATGGTTGGGCCACAGGGTAGCTTAACCCTTAATTTTATCCATTTCAGTGGTGGCCACGAATTCCCACACTGACATTGATACTTTTCCTGAAAACAACTGAAAGCTGGATGGCCTGGTTGGCATTAGTCATTGCACATAGTTGTGGCCCAAGCTGTGGATTAGAGTTACATGGAAAATATAGCTCTGATATTGGGTTTTCTATATCAGTACATGTTAGAGAAACCACTGCTCTGCCGATGGCAGGAACTTGATAAGCAGGGTCAAATTCAAGGAAATGATGTGGGAAAAATACCCATTTTTCCCAAACTGAATACACTATATTAAGATCACTTCATCACCATGGATCCAGCTTGTTCCTTAAAATCTTCAGAGGGCTTCTTTGGGTACATTTGTGTGGATGGGCCCAAACAAATTTGTTCTTCAGATGAATCCATGCCAATGTTTTCTGATTTCAGTTCTTTGCTGCCACAATGTCACAAAATTACAATTTAATAAGCTCTAATTCTTCATACACATTCCCATGCATGATATGAATTTCACATTGTAGCATATGTGGGATCCATGTTCCTCAATATTATCAGGTGGGGAAATATATTTAGATACATAGCACAGCTACAGATCATTCACAGGTATAAGTGAAAGCCAAAATTAAGGTTATTTGCATATTAGGAGTAGTTTTTGATGTCTACCTGGATTATTTAATCACAGTGTAATAATTGTGGCATTATAATCACATCTACCCACCTCTCAGTCCATAAGAAATGAGGCTTTAGACTTCTTCAAGATATTTCTATATTCTTTGTCTTTGTTGTATTATGTTATATAAAACATTCACATGTGTATGTGCATATATATATATGTGTGTGTGCATATGTATATACACACATATAAATACACATTTATAAATATATGCATATACATATATGTTTATATATCTCCCATATTGATTCCTTGATGAATTTCTGGACATCTATTTTGTTTGAGCCCAGCTGGCATGGCTCAGTAGTTGAGTGTTGACCTATGAACCAGGAAGTCACAGTTTGATTTCCAGTCAGGGCATATTCCTGATCATATCCTTAGTGTGGGGCATGGAAGAGGCAACTGATCAATGATTCTCTCTATTCATTGATGTTTCTGTCTCTCTCCCCCTCTCTCTTCCTCTCTGAAATCAATAAAAATATATTTTTTAAAAAGAGATTGTTTGATTCCTTTTATGTGGCCTTCACAGTAGACCATCTTCCTTGGCGCTTTTACCATCACTCACTTCACATACCTTCTTTTTTTTTTTGATCCTCACCCAAGGATATGTTTTTATTGATTTGAGAGAGAGAGGGAGAAAAGCATCGATGTCAAAGAGAGACAATGATCAATTGCCTTCCAGACATGAGCCCCACCTGGGGATCAAACTTCAACCTTTTGATGTATGTATGGGACAGTGTTCCAACCAACTGAGCCACCTGACCAGGGCTTCACATACCTTCTTGACAGTGTTATGAAGTGAAAGAATAAATATTTGTTGTTGTAAATGAGAAACTCCTTGAGGCAGAGACTAATGTTATTTATCTAATTTATCATTTTATCCTGTAGATCAGGGATGGCTTGCTACTCTTTTTTGTCAAATCCATGAGCTAAAGATTGTTTTTAAATTTTTAAATAGTTGAATAAAAACAATTATCCATAATGTGAAAATAGTATCACACTCAAATTTTGATGTCCATACATAAACCACTGAAACACAGCCATGCTCATTTATTTACGTATTGTCTATAACTGTATTCATAGTTGAAACAGAAAACATAAACTGTAAATTCTAAAACAGTGGTTGTCAACCAGGCCCAAATCTGCTCCTAGGACCCCAGAGCAACAAAGTCTGGAGACATGTTTGTCATGCTGCCACACTGGATGAGGTGGATACTACTGAGTATTATGGGGAGAAATTGGGATGTTGCTAAAATCCTACAACAAATAATGATCTTCTGTAAAAAGTTAGTAGTGCTAAAATTGAGAAACTTTGTCCCTAAATATTTACTATCTGACCCTACAGAAAATGTTTGCTACACCCCACTGTAAACCTTTTATGTTTATACTGGAGACCCAGTGCATGAAATTCATGGACCCGGGGGGCAGGGGAGGGTCCCTCAGCCCAGCCTGCACCCTCTCCCAGTCTGGGAGTCCTTGAGGGATGTCCAACTGATGGCTTAGGCCCGCTCCCCAGGCTTCTGGCTGATTGGTGCTCCCCCTGTGGGGAGTGCACTGACCACCAGGGGGCAGCTCCTGCATTGAGCATCTGCCCCCTCGTGGCCAGTGCACGTCATAGCGACCGGTTGTTCTGCTGGTCAATCGATTTGCATATTAGCTTTTTATTATATAGGATACATAAATTTTAAAATATGAGTAGTTCCAAATTTAGATAATTTTACTGAATTTTATTTTTGAAACAAATGTCTAGAAAAGCCATGTGATCTAAGCCAAATGGCTGCAAGTGTGTTCAATAACTAAAAAGGAAAAACAAAAGCAAAAAACTAACAAGTGACAATTAAAATTGTGAAAAGAGAGACACAAATACATAAACATAAAATTAACTGTTTGTTTTGTGACATGTGTGCCACGCAACTAGGTAATTATATTGTTCTATTTTCAACGTGGTTGTTTTGGTTTAATATAGAGAATAAATGAGTCACCTCCAGTATCCAGGGAATTCTGTTTCTCATACTTCAACAGTCATTTTAAAGATTTCCTTTTTAAAAAAATATAATAAGTGTGTCCTTTGTAAATGTGAAAGCCTATTTCTGATTTTCAAACCAAATACTGACACGACATAAAAATAATACAAAAGCGATTTTCAATAGTAATGAGTCTTCAGTAGTACGAGGCAGAGTAATAGGAACCACGGTTGGGAATTTCTGATTTATAAGGATCTTATATCAAGTCACCTCTTAAAAATCTATACCTATAATATATGACAAACTTATTGTCAACTGGGTTATATTTTCACTTGGCCTTTTAACCCTGCTATTTTATTTTTTTAAAAAGCACAGGAAATATGTCCTTCTGTGGTAGAAGGTAGGAATGGGAGAAGGTGTTCTTTCCCCTTGTCCATTAGATCATACTAATCTCATATTTTTTCTATTTGGAAACCTGAGTTTGAGTTAATATATACCATTCTAACATGTCAAAAATGTTAATTTTTAATTTGAAACACTTGTCTTAATAAGAACGGGTGAGATCATGTTCGCTTTATTGTGATAGCTGAAGAGTCCCTTAACAAGTGCCTAATGAGAAGAAACAGTGATACTGCAGCTTTGTCTCATTTTAGGCAACAATAATAAGAAATGGCCCCGGAAAAATTGATAGCAGATTCCATGTTTAACACAGTGTTCCAGAAATAATCTGGTTTTGACATAGTGCAGAGTCAAGGAGAATAAAGGAGGCTGTGTTGGATACAACTAATTGTTTCCAACGCACTGAGAAGAGATGATTAAGATGCTAGTCCAGGAATCAGAAAGACCTGGGTTTGAACACCAGCTCTGACCCTTACAAGCTCTGTGATCTTATGAAACTATTCAGCTGTTCTAAGACTGTTTCCTCATTGGTAATATGAGGATAATAATAGTATGCACCTCATAAAGTTGTTGGGACTGTGAAATGGCATGACACACCTAGAATGTATAGTGTGTGGCAGCTTTAATTACTGCAACCTAGTTGTCATCTGGGGTGCCTCTGCCCTCCAGAGAGCTCTTTAAACTTGGCTCAAACTTCAATCCAGATTGTGTGATGTACCCAAATCCTCCCCATGGTTTCTGCCAAGTTTGTGGGACTTGCTTCCTCAGGTTTCCCTAAACCCCTAAGCTCTTGCATTCTGACGAAGTGTGTCTGTTTTCCTTGAAAATACCTCGATGAAAACTCTCATGTGTTCACACACAAGTCTTCACTCAAACAATGCATTTAGTTTGAAAAATTATTTAGAATATTTTGGAGTTAATGTGGGAGCATTCAGATGTTGAAACTTCCGCCACTGGGTGTCATGTCCTCATCAGTGTTCTCTTCCTCCTCCTCCTACTCTCCTCCTTCCCTTCCCACTTTGCTCTACCTCCACCTCCTTCTTCTCTTTGACCTTCTTCCCTCCCCCTCGTCCTCCATTTTTGTCTTCCTGCCTCCGTCTCCTCCTCATTCCCCTTCTCCCTGATTTCTTTGCATTCCACATCACCCACCCTCAACACCAGTTTTAAATTTCTCTGTATCCTCTACACTGAAGAGCTGTCGACTCAGTCCTCAGGGATTTGAGGTAGTATTATTTGCTCAGTTTCTAACAGGCATGTTGTCCTACTAATGTGGCTTTCTCTCTAATAGAGATGTAGACTCAGATTTTTAAAAAATACAGATGTTGCATCTTCTTACATAATGACCTCATCCTCTGTGTTTTATACCTCCCAACCTCTACATTCTCTGTGTGGATGCTCAGTACACATAAACCCTTGAAGACTCCATGTGACACATCTTCCCTTCCACCTTTGAAGGCCCATAATGGTCTATCTACCCGTTTCTTATAACCTTCATTTATCATGCCTTGTAATGTGGTGATCTATGAATATTCCATTTTCTAGCATCTTTTGAAGGACTGGAACTCGGTCCAGTTCATCTTGACTTATCTGAAGTGTTACAGAGGAAAGTAGTACATGATATATGTGTCATTGTTTTTACACAAATAATGCAATTTTAAAAAATAAGCTGGCTACAGCCAAAAATCCATAGGAAAAAAAAAGAGTGTGGATTCTGCCTGTGATTGTCTTAGGTTCACTTATTTGTTCTTGGTTGTGTGAATCTGTCACAGTCCAGGCAAAGCAGGACAGCCTCAATGAGCACTTTGGGAATAAGGGAATTAATATAGGAATCAGACTTTAAACCAATGTGGGAAGAATTGAGGAAGTGAAAGTCTAGAAGATGAGGTCAAAGGATCACAGAAGCACTAGCGAGTCTTCCTATAACCAGCATTGTCATAGGTGGACAAATCAGAGTTTTCAAAAAAATATGAGAAGCCAAGCATGTCGCTATTTATATGGGAGCACCGTGAGAGCTTGTGGAGGGTTCTATGGAGGACTGTTGCCTGTGTGTAGCTTCTACCTCTATGGTATGCAGTCAAATATTGGGGTTGCTTTTGGTTATCAATCTGGAAGGGGGGTAAGACCTGGAGTTCAGGATAGCAACAACAAACTGCCTCTGTCCACCACTGTGTCTAATTGCAACCATCTTCTAAGAAAGCAGTTCTCAACCTGTGGGTCACGACCCCTTTGGCGGTCAAACGACCCTTTCACAGGGGTCGCCTAAGACCATCCTGCATATCAGATATTTACATTACAATTCATTACAGCAGCAACATTACAGTTATGAAGTAGCAACGAAAATAATTTTATGGTTGGGTCTGAACATGAGGAACTGTATTTAAAGCGCCAGGAGGTTGAGAACCACTGTTCTAAGAGAAATGACTGTTGCTTCACACTGTCTTCTGAATCTCATGCAAGTTCTGCTTTGGGCCAACTTCAACCGAAGCCATATGGGGAATGGCATTCTGGAGAGCATAGTTCCCAGCCACATCTAGGCTGACAGCACAATCAAGACAGTGTGTACTTAATCTCCCCGTGCTTCTGTTTCCTTTCAGAAAATGGAAACTCTAATTTGCCAAGTTATTGTAAAAATAAGAAATGCTAACACACAGCCTAACGTATAGTAGGTCCTCAAGTAATGGTATCAATGATTATATGTTATAAATAAGATGCAGCCTAGTAACTGGTCCAGGAGGACTGCTGTCAGGTTAGTTCTAAGACACAAAGAAGATGCAGAGAAGAGACAATTAAATAGAAGGGGGAAAAAAAACAAAGTTAAAAAGAATTTTTATGAGTTGAGCAGCACTTGTAGATTATACTGCTGGTACCTAAATTAAGGGCTGTTAGAAACAGATCATCCTCCATGTACTCTACTTAGAACTTCACATATCATAATTGCCTCAATTATATACTCCATTATATACACTCCCATTTTCTTAAGAACAAGAGAGGAATGCACTATAGATTTTGGAACTTTCTCACTCCAGAGCTCTCTTTAGTCAAGATGTGCCTTAATTTTTGACTCTTGTCTCAGTGTCTTTTTGTACACTTATCAATTTGACACACAGTTATTATCATTGCAGGTCAATCTGAGGCCCAAGTTAAGTGGTCACACATAAGGGAAGAGAAGGATGGATGAGATTAGGGTGAACTTTTAACAATTAGATTGAAAGTCCAAAGTAAATTGAACTCAGTGCACCTGGGCCACCAAACAGTCATTCTTTATCAGTGTTTTTCAGAAGAGAACCCAGCCAAAAATAGATGCTTCGGTTTTATTTATGTGTAAGAAGGGACATTTAAGACTAGAAGATTCTTTGGCTTTTTCCCCCCTAAAATTAGTTTTTTTTTCTTTCTCTCCTGTAATTCCCCCCATCATTGTCTCCTAAGATTCGCTGCAGCATCTCCACAACTATGGATGCGATTTCAACATGAGACTTTCCTTGAAGACCAGCCAGTTGATTGACTATATAACAAATGAATTATTTATATATTATTGAACATAAGCGAAGAGTCTTTGTTGACTCCTGGTTAGACTCTTTCCTACAGCTTGATGTGTGTTTTGGTGTCCTAACCTGCTCTTTGGTTTGGTTTCTCTCCAAACTTTGATCTTATAATTTATTTTCAGGCACATGCTGATCCACCAGAGGCCCTCACCTTGCTTTTTTGTGGGGGAATACCTAGACAAGGCCCTGATTGTACTTCAACACTGACAAATCCTCAGGCATGATATATTGTTTTAAGCTTGTTATTTTAAAGATAGTCTTTTTTCCCCTCATAAAATAAAACTAAAATGGTAGATTTCTAATGACATGTCATGTTAAATTTTGAAAGAGACTCCCAAGACAATCCAACAGGATGTAAGAAATATAGAAAAAAATACAAGCATGCTCCCCAATACTTAATAATTAATGAAAACTTGTTTTATGAATTTGAGTGTCACAGATGACTTCTCTTTGTTGTCCTAGACCTCTAGATTTTCCCCCTCTGGCATGAATTCATTCAATGAATATGTATTTCACATCTACAGTGTGCCAGAGATTTTGCTAGGCATTATCAAATCAGAAATAATAGCCATCGTCTCTGCTTTTGAGGGGCAAGAAGTCGATGCGAGGAGAAAGACAAGAGTAGAGTTGACAGATGGAATGCAGAGTGCTAAGTGCCCTGACGATAATGGGTCCAGTGTGAAATCTTTGATAATGTCACTAAACTGGGCGAAATGAAGTCAAGGAGGGCTTCCCATAGAATTTGATGTTTAATTTAAGTCCTAAACCACAAGTATTTATCATGATGCAGAAGAGAAAAGGAATGTTCTCAGCAGGAAAAGAAAAATGTAAAAAGGCACAGGGGCCTTAGAGAGCCCAGTATGCGTAGGGGCTGTCCATGATTTAGTAAAGCTAGACTAGAAAGAGTCAAGTCTGCAGTGCCTGGCACCGTGCCTGGCACAAAATTGATGCTCGGTCAAGAACCGTTGACAAATTGAGTGCCAGGAGATGAGTCTGAAGAGGTAGGCAGGGCAGAGATAATCTATGGCAAGCTAAGAAAATTGAATGCTATCCAAAAACTTTATAAATGATCTGATTTGATGATATTTGGGTCTCAGAAAAATACACTCTGGCAACACTGTGGGAATGGACCAGAATGGAGCAAATCTTGAGCTAGGGAGAGCGATTAAGAAGCTGTTGTATGCCTGGCTGGGTAGCTCAGTTGATTAGAGCATCCGCTCCCTTACACCAAGGTTGCTGGCTTGATCCCCAGTCAGGGCAAGTATAAGAATCAACCAATGAATGCATAAATAAGTAGAACAGCAAATTGATCTCTCTCTCTCTCTCTCTCTCTCTCTCTCTTTCTCTCTCTGTCTGTCTCTCCCTCTAAAATTTAATAAATAAAAATTTTAAAAAGGAAGCTGTTGTATTCCACTAGAAAGGAAATGTTGAGTAGTCAAACTATGGAAGTTACTGTGGGAATGGAAGGAGGCTTACAATGTAAGAGTCTTTCATGTCACCAATTTATCTCTTTGTCATTTTGTTGAGCAAACACAAAAACAACAAAACCCCATTGTATTTATGTAGTCCTTTACAGTTTGCAAAATATTTTCACAGAGGGATTTAATTCATCAGTCTATACAGCAGTCCTTGAGGACGGGGCCAGAGAATTATAATGAAAGAGAAAATAATGAATAATATAAGACACACACACACACTGACATACACAATGTAAGTCCTGGTTCTATTCCTGATAACGTTAATTCCTACTGATCACCTAATTAATCCCAGAGAGATCTAAGGCTTGAAAATGCAAATATTACACTTTTCATTGCAAGGTTAATTTGTATTTACCATCCACAGTTTGGCGAATGATTTTCTGTTTTCACCATGAATATGTATGGCTTGCTTTCGGCAACCAGAAACACTTTTTTTTTTTTTACTTGGGAATCAGCCTGCTAATTAAGACTGGGTAAATTATAAATAGCAATTTGAGAGGCAATTGGTTGACAGAAAAATATATACTGTGTACAGTATGGGTCCCAGAAGACATTCCCAAGCATTCATTTTACTTGTAATACATACAGGCCATGGGACATTTTAGTTTACTTTGTCATAGCTACAAGGTTGCCTCAATTGAAATTAGAGTTATCATTTAATGGGTACTTAAAAAGCAGAAGGCATTGAATTAGAGTTCAGTCTCTGACATAGCAAGTGTATTCCTCCTTTGTTTTTCTCCCTTTTGAAAATTCCTATATAGAATCTCAGAAAAGAAATTGAGGCAAATATATTGCATTATAGTTGCAGATGCCAGATAGTTATTCCATTTAATGCCTTAATTTTACAAGTGAAAATTTGAGGACCTGAGAGGTTACATGATGGCCCAAGATCCCTCAGCAACTTTCTAAGAAGAGACCAAGACTTCTAACTGAAGTCCAGGGCTTTTCTCCCTGTGTACGTTATAGAAACATTATTACCTCTTGCAATCCTGAAAGACCGCTGTTATAAATGTTTTTATTTGGTTTGAACTTGGGTTTACTTTAAAAATTAAAGTGCTCCAGAGGACAGACAGCTAAATCTATGAGGGTTATCAGTTTTTTACCTGTTAGTGTGACTAAACCTATTGTATATTTCCCTGACAGTGGGTTTCAATCACAGAGGAGATAGAAAAGAATAGTTAATAGGGAGGAGGGGAAGGTGTTTCTATGAAAGAGAAAAGAGGTCTAGAAAATTATACCAAAGCTCACTTTTACCATAATAAATAGGAATGGGCCTACTAAATAACCATATTAGTAGATATTTGTTAAATTTAACTTTTAGTTGCAAAGAGTTTGAAAAATTAATGTTTAATTTTTTTAGTACTTGTGTCGATTTCTCTAGATATTATTTATTCATATGCTTAATCTGCCTGAAAGCTGTTTCCAAATACGAATTTGCCTGACTTCTCTTTTCACTTCCTTCATGTTTTTGCTGATATGGCCCTTTCCCCATGAAGTTTTCCCAAACCAACCCATTTACCATTGCACCCACCCTGCCTGCTCCCTTCCCTGCTTTCCTTCCCTTCCTAACACTTATCAGCATCTTGCATACTGTGAATGTGAACTGCTCGCTAGAATGTGAAAACTATGAAGGCAGCTTTGTTCATTTCTTTTCTCTTTGGTGGCTGGAGTGGTGCCCAGCACATATTAGGGACTCAATCAACTTTTATTAAAAGAAGGAAGAAATTGGGAGCAAATTATGTACTACTAAGGAGAGAAGGAGAGATATGTTAGTTTATTTTATGATGGGAGATTGTAAGGGCTAATACTATGGAGAGCAGTGGGGTCTAGTTTGAGTAGTTCAAACTAAGGGAAAACTATCAAGGTTCTCACCTAAAATGTGGGGTCAGTGCCAAATGTGACTTATCTATCTCACTTGTCATTAGAAGTAATAATGGTTCATATTTGGGGTTTGGTTCATGAAGAGCTATTGCAAAATTCAAATATGATTTATACCTAATAAAGTTAAGCTGAAATTTTTAGTAAATGGTTGCAGAAATTAATTTTATGTCCTGTGATTCTATTTCTTTTGAGCAAAATTAGAGCCTCCCACCACCTGTAAAGAGAGAGATGAGGTATTTTCTGTTAGGAAGGGATTGAGATTTCAGTAGTGTACAAAGAAAGCTGTGCAAATAAAAAGAACACATACCAAAAAACACAGCAACAACAACAAAACAACCTCCAAGCCATAACTGAACTGAAATAGCAAATTCTGGCCGCTTCCTGAGTGCTCTAGATAATCACTCATTCATGTGCTTGATTTGTTTGGGCCTTGCTTAAGTGTGATCAGTTATTGTTGGAATAGTATTTGTGGCAAGGCAAAGGTTGATGGATATCTCAGCGTGTATGTTAGCATAGCTCAGTTTAGAGATAAGTCCATGGAAAGGTTGACAGGAAAATCAGATAACACACATTTAAGTAAATTGCAGGGAAGATAAATAATGTCATCTGTGCAGTGTACTCCACCTAATATCCCAACAAGAATGATGAAAATTGAATGCAAGTAAAAACAGATGATCCATGTTTGCTTGGAAAATAAGCAGAGTGATCTCTCCTAGTGAATGAAGAACAAATCATATGTATATATTATATAATATACACACACATACATACATACTAGAGGCCCAGTGCACGAAATTCTGCATAGGAGGGGGTCCCTCAGCCTGGCCTGCACCCTCTTGCAATTTGGGACCTTTCAGAGGATGTCTGACTGCCAGTACAGGCCCAATCCTGCAGTGGACCAGGCCTAAACTGGCAGTTGGACATCCCTCTCACAATCTGGAACCGCTGGCTCCTAACTGCTCTCCTGCCTGCCTGATTACTCCTAACCACTCGCCTGCCTGCCTGATTGCCCCTAACTGCCTCTGCCTGCCTGCCTGATCACCCTTAACCACTCGCTTGCCTGCCTGAGCGCCTCTAACCACTCTGCCTGCCTGATCACCCCTAACCACTCTCTGAGGGGTGGGGCAGCTAGAGCGAGGCACCCTGGTGTTCTGATCTATGGTCGTTCCACCGTTTTGGTCACTGGGCTTTTATTATATAGGATGTGTGTGTGTGTGTGTGTGTGTGTGTGTAAAGTCTATATTGTTTTTTTTCATTCTTTTAAGTACCATATAGTGTTATCTCTAGGACTAAATAGTGGTTGGACTTAATATATGTTAAATAAATTATGGAATACAATTGTATAACCACTATATGTGCATATATATGATACCCACACATATACTAGTATAGTTACATGTGCATTTCAAAAAAGTACTCTTATTTTCTTTTGTATTTCTTTTTTTTTCTCTCTCTCTAAAGGGTTAATGATATAAGAAAGCAAGCTTACACTTTGAGGCTCTGGAACTAAATCAGACAAATACCAAAAAAAGATCAAGGATTGCTCTGTTTGTTTTGTTTTATACCCAAACTAAACTTTAAAATTTATAAGAGCTATGCAGTTCAGTTGCCCTTTGGACTGCATATAAATCAGTGCCACTTCATTCACTTTCATACAGTATAATTTCTACTGTTTTTAAAGATCACCGAGAAAAAATAGTAGAATTGAATACTAATATATGCAAGAGTTTTTAAGGCTGGTTAGTTTGTACCATCCTTATCATTTCAATTTTAAGAAGATAGTTTAATAATTAGAAACCAGTTTTAAATTTTTAAAAAGGGAGGTTTTCCTTAGTGGACCAAAGGGTCATTATTTATTAATAAAAAGCACAATTTATATTGCATAGTTAGTGTTTGTAAACTTTAATATCATGAATATCATTACAGAACTTAAAAAAACAGTAGAAGGAGATAGATTCATTTCCATCATGAAGCATCATTAGCCTATGGTTGATAAAAAATTCAAATAATTTCATTAGTAAACTTGAAATAATAGATCTGCATTAACTGGATACCTTACAAGAGAACTACATGTTTTCTTTGTAAGTGCCATGAAATTTTATAAAACTTAATTATATATTTGGCTAAAACTTGTAGAAGGTTACATTTTTATAGGGCATATTTTTGATAACAGTAAAACTGAAAATGAGGTATACAAATTTAAAGAAGATAATAATTTTTTAGAATTGAATCATCAATTTTACATGCTGAACAATTATTTAAAAAATAAATAAAAATATAATTAGATATTTAAAAATTTGTTATTTGAAAATATATTATTATATTTTTCATTTAAATTAGAAAATTTATATGTTATATTATTCACTCATACATAAACCAATAAACTCTTTTTCTAATGCCCACTATCATGCATATACTAAGTCAGCATTAGGAGAACTATCAGAGAACTAAATAAAGTTTCTGTCCTCACTCTTAATCCCAGAGTGAAAAAAAATAATAAATGAACAGATAAATAATAAGTTGAAGCCTAAACACTTGCCTTTTTTGTAGGTCAAAATGGTTAAATATGGACAATTTTGTATGATTCAACCTAGTGTCAGGTAGATAGAAGATGAGTCAACATAACAATTCCATCAAAGTTTATAGGTGCTACATGAGAAGTGTCAATATAAGGCATGACAAGAACCTGAAAATTTGTCTTTATAGATCATTAAATTTAGTGCTATATACATAAAATGCCTGTCTCCACTTGGTTGGTAATACTACTGAAATCAAAAATTTTCAGTGCATTTCACATAATTGCTTTCTTTCTGATACACTTATTCTCAATTAAGTTTGGGTCCCCATTCCAGGGACTTAAAACAATTATCTTATCTAATAAAGAGGGGATATGCAAATTGACCACCACACCATAACAGTCAAGATGGCTGTGCCCACAGTGGAGGCAGGAATTCTGTAACACAAGATGGCTTCGCCCACAGTGGAGGCCAACTTCCCATAATGAGCCTTAACGAGCAATCAGCAGGGACCTGAGGCTGCAAGGTGCTGGGCTGGGGCAGGGGGGGACCTGAGGCTGTGCCCCCTACCTGGTGGGGCTCCACAGGGACCTCAGGTCATGCCCCCCCGCCCAGCAGGGCTTGACAGGGGACTTCAAGCCGCGCCCCCCCCGCCCTGATGCCGGGCTGGGGGACGTGATGCTGTGTCCCCCACCTGGTGGGGCTTGATGGGGGTGGGGCTGGCCGGGTCTGGATCTAGCCCAATGGGGGTGGGGCCGGCCAGGTCTGGGTCTCATGTGATTTCAAGACACACGTGGGTTGGAGGGGACTTGATTGATTCCCATGGCACACTGCAGACTATGACAGGAGGAAGATTTTCATATACATTTTACTAATTTTCTTTCATCTCTGACACTTCTATTATAGAGAAAGGGCAAATAGCAATATTAACATATTTCTTCTAATTAATTCCCTTTTAGTGTGCATGAATTTCAGGCACTGGGTCACTAGTTTACAATGAATTAACTTCTCATCTTTTGCCAGAATTCATGAAGGAAGGTCTGACTTTGACTACTGAAAGTGGGAAATAAGATCTAAAATGGGGCATGGCGGTGGGGTCTACATGTTTCTTAAATGGAATTTCTGTCAGCATTCCAGTTTTTAGATCTAATTTCACTCCATTGCAGAGGTACTAGGTAATAATTATGAATATTTTGTGTATGTCTCAATAAATCAACTTGCTTATCAACTTTCTTAAGTGCTGATTTAGAGTTCAGCTTTCTTGGTTCGCTAAGTCATATACTTTGCAGCTTGGAAAACTTAGATGTGATTATCTTCATTCTCTGAATTTACAGATGTCTTTTAAAAAGTCACTTTTTTTTTTCTTCATGGGTTATGGAATGGGGAGTAAAGGTAATTGAGAAGGTTTTAATCTATCATTATGACTGGAAGTCTGTAAATTCATTCTTTTATCATATTTGCAACTTCTTCAATTTAGATGAATCATTACCTTAAACATCTTAATTAAGGTAGTGATGCCATTGGGGTGTGAAGGCAATCTGTTCCCTTTCAGAAGTGTTCCTTTGTTTTTTGTTTTTGTTATTGTTGTTTTCAATGCAATGATTTAATATCCTACAAAGTGGAAGAGGTCTTAGAGAACAGGCAGTGTATTATCTTTACATTGCCTATGAAGAAATATAAGTCCAGGGCATTAAATGTTTTGCAAAATTTTTAATTTTGTTCCTGTTTTTCTGGATTCTTTTTCCTGTACTTACACTACAACCTAGATTTCCAGTTTCCAAGGCTTTTCTATCATAGTACTTAGTAAGCCTGGACATACTTTATATATTTTCATGTTTATTCATTTTTTATCTCTGTACTTTCTCCCCCAATAAAATATAAGTTCCATGAGATCAGATTACCTGTCTATATGTTTTCTTTTCATTCTTTTAAGTACCATATAGTGTTATCTCCAGGACTAAATAGTGGTTGGACTTAATAAATGTTAAATAAATTATGGAATACAATTGTATAACCACTGTATGTATTTTTTCTTTTGTTTTTGTTTTGTTTTGTTGTGTTTTTAGCTCAGAATAACTACATTTTATTATATTGATCTCCACCAAGTGTGGTTATTCTTCTATTTGAGGTAATTGAGAAGGTTTTAATCTATCATTATGACTGGAAGTCTGTAAATTCATTCTTTTATCATATTTGCACCTTCTTCAATTTAGATGGATCATGACCTAAACATCTTAATTGAGGTAGTGATGCCATTGGGGTGTGAAGGCAATCTATTCCCTTTCAGAAGTGTTCCTTTGTTTTTTGTTTTTGTTATTGTTGTTTTCAATGCAATGATTTAATATCCTACAAAGTGGAAGAGGTCTTAGAGAACAGGTAGTGTATTATCTTTACATTGCCTATGAAGAAATAGAAGTCCAGGGCATTAAATGTCTTGCAAAATTTTTTATTTTGTTCCTGTTTTTATGGATTCTTTTTCCTGTACTCACACTACAACCTAGATTTCCAGTTTCCAAGGCTTTTCTATCATAGTACTTAGTAAGCCTGGACATACTTTATATATTTTCATGTTTATTCATTTTTTATCTCTGTACTTTCTCCCCCAATAAAATATAAGTTCCATGAGATCAGATTACCTGTCTATATGTTTTCTTTTCATTCTTTTAAGTACCATATAGTGTTATCTCCAGGACTAAATAGTGGTTGGACTTAATAAATGTTAAATAAATTATGGAATACAATTGTATAACCACTGTATGTATTTTTTCTTTTGTTTTTGTTTTGTTTTGTTGTGTTTTTAGCTCAGAATAACTACATTTTATTATATTGATCTCCACCAAGTGTGGTTATTCTTCTATTTGAAGACTCATCCAACAGTATTGTTTTTATTGTGAATTCTATTGATAAATGTCATTTCTTATTCTTTCAATAATTAAAAATAGTTAAAGATTCCAGTAATAATAATTTAAAAATGTGCTTTTGTGAAACAAAATACTTAAAATAATTTACAATTTTCTTGATAATCCTGAGTTATCATTGTAATCATGTAAATTATACCATATCTTTTCTCCACCATCACTTAAAGACAAAAAGAGAAATAACATACAGTCCACTTTATCTTTTCAAATAAGAAAAACACTTTGTTAAAACCAGAACAAAATATATTTTTGTAATTTAGTCTAAATTTATTTAGCAGAATTTAAGTTAAATATTAAGTGAGTTGGTATTTTTAAAAATCTACTGGAGGCCCAGTGCACAAAATCCATGCATGGATAGGGTCCCTAGGCCTGGTCGGTGATCAGGACCAATCAGGGCCTTCTGGCTGCCAGCCGGGGCCTCCCTTCTTCAGCTGCCATCTGGGGCCTGCCTTTGTTCTGTGCCACCCCCTGATGGTCAGCGCATGTCATAGCAAGGGATCGAACTCCCAGTAAAACTTCTGAGGGGACAATTTGCATATTAGGCTTTTATATATATACTAGGGGCCCGGTGCACAAAAATTTGTGCACTCGGGGGGGAATCTAGGACTAAATAGTGGTTGGACTTAATATATGTTAAATAAATTATGGAATACAATTGTATAACCACTGTATGTATTTTTTCTTTTGTTTTTGTTTTGTTTTGTTGTGTTTTTAGCTCAGAATAACTACATTTTATTATATTGATCTCCACCAAGTGTGGTTATTCTTCTATTTGAAGACTCATCCAACAGTATTGTTTTTATTGTGAATTCTATTGATAAATGTCATTTCTTATTCTTTCAATAATTAAAAATAGTTAAAGATTCCAGTAATAATAATTTAAAAATGTGCTTTTGTGAAACAAAATACTTAAAATAATTTACAATTTTCTTGATAATCCTGAGTTATCATTGTAATCATGTAAATTATACCATATCTTTTCTCCACCATCACTTAAAGACAAAAAGAGAAATAACATACAGTCCACTTTATCTTTTCAAATAAGAAAAAAACTTTTTAAAAACCAGAACAAAATATATTTTTGTATTATAGTCTAAATTTATTTAGCAGAATTTAAGTTAAATATTAAGTGATTTGGTATTTTTAAAAATCTACTGGAGGCTGAGTGCACAAAATTCATGCATGGGTAGGGTCCCTAGGCCTGGTCGGCGATCAGGGCCAATCAGGGCCTTCTGGCTGCCAGCGGGGGCCTCCCTTCTCCAGCTGCCAGCTGGGGCCTGCCTTTGTTCTGTGCCACCCCCAGGTGGTCAGCACATGTCATAGCAAGGGATCAAACTCCCCAGTCTCCCAGTAAAACTTCTGAGGGGACAATTTGCATATTAGGCTTTTATATATATAGACTAGAGGCCCAGTGCATGAATTCATGGATGGGTGAGGTCCCTTGGGGTAGCCTGCGGGGATCAGACCCGAGCTTGCGCCCCAGACTCACAGCCCCAGCTCATTCCCCCAGCCTCGCAGCCTTGCCTGGCACCCCGCCGTGGCCTGGTGCCTTCCCCTCACCTGCTCCACCATCCCACCTGCAGGGCAATTGATCGGGGCTGCCCCCCTGCCCCCCCACCCAGCTCCCTCAGTGCCGGGCAGTGGCCCTGTCCCCTGACGCAGCCACTGGTTGCCATCTGCAAGGCAATCGGTGGGACGATAGGGCCCCCACTCGCACCCGCCTTGGCCTGGCGCCACCCACTCACCTGCTCCACCATCCCACTGCAGTCCTGCTCTTGTTGGGGCACATTGGGGCCAGCAGTGCCTCCACTGCTGCCTGTTGCTAGCGCCGTGTCGCCATGTTCCATGCCGCCCCTGGTGGTCAGCGCATGTCATAGCGAGTGGTCAAACTCCAGGTAGAACTACTGGTCGAACAATTTGCATATTAGGCTTTTATTATATAGGATACTATTCAGATGCATACTAGAAGATTACATGAAATGTTTCTGTGTTTGGTGTTTTACTTAAAAATATTGTACTTTAATCAGTTACCAGACGGCATGTTTTAGTGAAGACAATGTGTGGAGAAGAACAAAGAATAGCCATGCCATACTTATTAAAATGAAAATGAATATTAATTTATGCATCAAGGACCTTTCATTTATCATTCTAGTTGACAGATGAAAGAACACATAAAGAAGTTTAAATCATTTACTAAGGAGAATATAAACCAATTTGCCTCTTTTGCTTGACTTTTGTTTCTTGAAATTCTTAAACATTTTTAGCTTAACATTCTCTTGAGGATGGGAAAGAAAGATCTTAACCTGATTTCCAAGTTTACACAGATCCGTTTTAGCATTCATGGGATTACTGAAAGCCAACAATTTCTTACATCAGATTCGTGGGGCACAAACTACTAAAATATTTAGTTTTTTGGGAAAAAAGATAAATGAACAGTCAGAGCAGTTATAGGGCTCCAATGGAACAGAAATGCATTGATGGGGTGATTTGGGCAGCAGCAGAAGAGAAAAGGACGGTAAGAGAAAGAAGGACATGATCTTTGGTAAATCTTTTCTTGCCTTCTGCTCCAATAGGAAACTAAGGCTGTGAGATATTTTATTAACATTTAGGGAAGCTTGATTTCAAAATATTGCTGCAAGCTCCTGAAAGTTTTCTGCACTTTTTTGGTGACATTGACTGACAATAATTTACTGTGTTCCATGGAGTTCTAATTCTTGATATGCACTAAACTATATACTACTTAGATGTCTGGGACATAGTGGTTAAATATGGACTGTAAAATTAAACTCGGGAATCTCGCCAGGTGTGTGGCCTTGAGAAAGGCACTGGACTTCTCTCAGCCTCAGTACAGAGGAGAATGTGAGAACTCACCTACTGATGGGTAATTGTACAGATCAGACTTGCCGTTACGTGTAAAGTATTTAGAACAGGCCTTACAGGTGCAGGAGGCACAGTATATCCATAGGCTCTCATTCTGTCTGAACATATTTCATATCCAGCTTATCCCTTTATGCCCATCTACTTTAATCTCCTCTGCATTCTGTTTTCCAGCAAATTAAAGGTTTTTAAGTTTCTTGAGAAACTTAAGGCTCCCCCCCCTCCTTTTTTTAATTTCAAATATTATTTCCATCCAACTTTTTAGTGCTTGGCTCCACTATAAAAAATATGCTCCTTAAACCTTTCTGCTTCTAATCTTTTGCCCATGCAATCTTCTCTCCCTGAATTAACTTCCTTTTCAGTTTCCACCTTGCTAAATTGGCCCCAGCACAAATGTCACTTCTTTAAAAAGCCTGTGCTTTTTCACAAATTGAATGTCTTTCAATTGAATCTACTGTAATATTTCCATGTGTCATCTATCATACTTTGTCTTGCAAAATCTTTGTGGTCTAGGAATGTTTTTTTTTAAACTGTGTGTCATGGATCCTGGGTCTGCAGACATATTCTCTATTTTTCTGAGAAATTATAAATTTTGCATTTTACTTTGGGTGATGATCTTAAAAAATAATGTAAGCATGTCCTGTGTCGCCTATATGACATCCTTGTAAGAATATTGATGTGCATTTCTACTGCCCATGTTTGCATTTGTGTTTACAATCACCTTCACAAGAGGTGAAGGACAGAAAACGTCACTTGGCACAGGGAGACAGGTTTCACAAGATTGCAAATAGGGAAGAGTCCTGGGTGACATTGAGTCTCTACATGTCATAGAGCAGGGGGTCACCAAATAACTCGAACTCTCGGTGCCACATTCCCATGGTAAGTTGATGTTTTGGTGGCATTTTTATTTTTTATATACTAATTATCCACACTTCATTGGCGATAAGTGTAGCAGTAAATATCCAAAGAATATGTGTTTTCTCTTTTCATACTATAGCTGGAGGTGTACTATTATACTGATTGGTCCATCAAAATAAAGAACAATTTTGTTGTTAATAAGAATATTAAAAGAAGTGACAATTATGGTGACTCAAGCGATGACTCTATTATTGAATGTAATATCAGCAAATTAGTTTCAACAAATTCGCATAATATAAATCATAAAACTAATCTATAACATTAAATGGTCATATATAACTAATTTATTGATTTTTCTGTTTATTACTTTTAAATTTATTCTTTTATTCAACAATTATTTATTGTCTGGCTTTGTAAAAATCAATTATTTAGTTGCTAGAAATAGAACAGTGAATCAATAGAAATCCTTTTCCCTGTACATATTTTTACTGTAATGAAAGAGGAGACAGTCACCAATATGAATATGTAAAATATATAGGGTGTAAGATAGATCAGTGATAAGGAGAAAAACCAAAATAAGGAGACAGATGCAATTTTAAATAACATGGTTAAGAAAGGTCTCCACTGAGTGGGTGACATTCCATTGAAGATCTGAAGGAAGTGTGAAACGTAGATAACCAGGGGAAGAACATTCCTGGCAGTGGGAAATACAAGGTCCTAATGTCCTGTGCCTACATATTTGACAAAATTGATGAGGTGTGTGCGGCTGGAAAGATTGAAATAAGCAACAGAACAAAATTATTTAACATTGGATTTAAAAACTGGCCTGACTGTGTCTATGTAGGGTCTTGTAAATCATAGGAAGGATCTTGGTTTTTATTCTAAGGCCAATGGGAGCCATTGGACAGGTTGTAGCACAGAAATGTTGTGCTCTGATTCACATTTAACCAGGATTTCTCTGTTGTTGTGTTGAGAATGAACTTGAAGGTGGCAAGGACAAAAGCAAGGAGGCATGTTGAGAACCTACATTTGGTGGGAGGTACCAGTGAATGGAACCAGGATGGGAGCAGTGGGGGTGGTGAGAGAAGCTTCCATTCTAGATCTATTTTGAAGATAAAGCCTACAGAATTTGCTGATGGGCTGGATGTGGGACATGAGAGAGGAAGAGAAGTGTATTTTTCACTTGAAATTTTAGAAAAATGCAGTTGTCATTCACTGAAAAAGGAAAGACTCAGAAAAAAGTAGATTTGGGAACGGAGTGGAATATCAGAAAATCAATTTTGCATATGCTAAGTTTAAGAAGACCCTTTAACATCCAGTGGAGATATCTTTTGGTTTTGGGAGTTGCATAAAAGTTATAATTATAAAGTTATACCTTTGTATTTAATATATAACTCCTCTCAAGATCATAATTTAAACCAATGGGTGTTTACCAGACTTTTTCTCTGGGTGTATATAACACTTTTTAAAAGGTGTTAAGTCATCGTTTGTTTTGTAAATAATACTACTGTATGGAATTAGAGCTCAAGGTACTTGAGGTCATATAAACCAAGATTTTAATTTTGATTCAATGATATTTCAAGATATGTGTCTTTATATGAGCAATTTCTTTGGGCTTCTATATGCATTTCTAAAAGTTGATATAGTAGTATCTAGACAAGAAGGTTGTGAGAATTATATAATTCCCATAAAATATATAACCCAATGTCTTGAGTGTTACTTAATTGATGACCAAGAGAAATGTACTTCTCTCTCCTAAAACTGTCTGCATAAGCTCTGAAAAAAAATGGCAGACTTTAATTTGGAGATCCCGTAGGGTGGGTTCAGTCAAGATGTGAGCAGTGAGAATAGAGATAAGAACCATTCATTCTAAAGTACACATTTGAGAGTGGAGAATGAGGGATTTCATACTTACTTCAAGAAGCATGAATCAAAGCCAAAAATTTAGACATGGTGTGGAGGCCAAGGGAGAGCCATATTAGGTAGATAAAAGCAAATTGTGCATATAGGAGAACTTCCCAGGCTCAATAAAGATGCAAGAGGCCATGCATATAATGGATATTAGGTAGAAAAATGTTAGTTATCACCATTTACTGAATATCTCTTTAAGAAGCATAGTAATAGATACTATCTTATGATATCTTTATAATACGACATAGCTGTTCAAAGTCATAGAATGAAATTCAAACACAGGTCTTCTATATTTAGTAACCTTTTTCATAACTTTATGGGATTGATCTGTTTCTAGGTAATTTAATAAAATTATATATGCAAATGTTAAATAAACATACACATACATATGCATTATATATCTATACACTCACACATACATACATACATACATAAAATGGTTGGTGTTATTTTTTTTTGTGGTGTTATTTTTAAAATATTGAAATTTAAGGTAAGTTTGAGAGAAACTGGAGAGACCGAGTCAGTAAGTTCAGTAAAGAATCTGAAGACAGGTTCTCCACATCTTTTCAGGCCACAATGAAGACTGCTTCAAGATCTATGAAACAGACATTCCTGCCTGTCTGAGCTCTTCATTTGCGGGGAGGGAAGCCGGGTCTTTGCAGTTGGCTTCTAATAGAGAAGGACACGGCAGTACCTTGGCACAGACAGGGAACAGCTCATCTTCATTTACTATTCCTCTCAGGAGCTAGCCTACAGAGCCAGCACTGAAAAGTCAGAAGGATTTCAATCAGTGTCCCACTCCCCATAGTCACATAATTAGCTCTCCACATCGAGGGAGTCCTCAATTCACTTTTGATGGGTTGGTCTGTATCCTGCTGTGGTTTCTCAGCAGTTCATCTAATTAAAAATGCCAGCATGTTCTTTGGAAGGTGGTAGACAATGAAGTCAGCTCAATCCAAAGACAAATAAAGTAGCTGAACTTTCCATGCTGCAGTAGGAGTGTGTCACTGAAGGGTTTCATGGGCACCAAAAACCTAAAAATCACCATACTGAGTTATAACTAACGTTCACTCAATGTGAAATTCTGTCTTATCAGTGAGAGTAAGAGGTAATCTGAAAGAGAGTTAAGTTGTCATTAATTATAATAATCTCAAAAGTGTAAGAATGTAACACCCAGAAATTTCCTCAACTTCTAATTTTTTGATGAAATATTTTTGAGCGTAATTTTCAACTGCCATTATATCATAAATTCATGAGGAACTATATAGAATAGTATTTTAATTTCCTTAAGCTTATTTATTTTAAAAGATAAATGCTAGTACTCTATTCCATAATTGAATGAAAAACAACTATGTTCTTTTTTATATATCATATATTTACAATTAATACATATGTAAGATATTGTATAAAATATAGTATAAAACCAAGCTTCCTATTGCTCATATGCTATGAAGAAGTACAATGTAATCCGATATAATAAAGAGCTAATATGCTAACTAGACTGAACAGCAGAACAATCATCTGGACGACCTTCCGGACGAAGCCGGGGCTGCAAGGGCCAGCCGAGGCAGGCAGGACTGCGAGGGCCAAGCCCCTTGCACAAATTTCATGCATCAGGCCTCTAGTTAAATTATAATTAATAATTTTATATTTTTGTTTTTTAATCTGTCTGACTGACTAAATTGTAGTCACATTGAGGGTAGAAACCATAACTATATTAGCCATTTTGTATCACTGGTACTTAGTATCTCAATAAATATTTGCTGAAGAAATAAAATAATGTATGGAGGACTTCCACTTCCAAAAAGATAGAAAGACATTCATTGCTCTATTCCTTCTTTTAAGTACAGATAAAAAATTGACATTTAACAAATATAAAACTATATTTTCTATATATTATATAATACATATAATACTGAAAGGTGACAAGAAGAAGAGAGACCAACTAGGGATGTTGAAATTGTTGAAATTGTTGCAGTGTTCCTTTGGATTTGGGGGGGGGGTTGGGGGCTATATGACTACGTACTAGAGAAGCCAGCAACTCGGAAACACCAATGGGCCCATGAAAAGCTCACTGTCTCTAATCCAGGAAGCAGGAAAGGGGCAATGCAGCAAGGCAGATGACTTTTCGATGATAACTGCTCTACTCCAGCCAAAACCCACAGATAAAAACTATGGTCTCACTCCACTCTCATTAGCAGAAGCTGAGTAGAGACTCTGGATTTCTACTCTTGTCAGGTTGCAATGAGTCATCCTAGGCCCCTGCTGGGATGGTGTCAGTATGAGCAGCTGGGATATTGACACTCACTGGGCAGTGAATAAACAAGGATGTTCCCCAGGATGTTTGTGGAGACCATGTGGGAAGCCAGATGTGACATTTCCTTCCCTCTCAGCAATAGCACCACACCCCTCTTTCTTCCTGTGGATTGATATCCACGGAGGCCTAGTGGAGAGGTAGGACCTTCTCTACCACTCACCAGTTAGGACCTTCTCTACCACTCACCGGGGCTACCCTCCGGTCCTTTCAGTTTAGGCTTGCTGAGGAGCAGTGGTGAGGCTCCCTGTACTCTCCCATACAGGGTAGTGCAGCACAGGTGTAGTGGGAGGTCATACTCCCACCCAAGCCCAGTGATAATGGGTTTCCCTGGAGTCTTTAAAGATAACTTGGAAATCCATCTCTAACGGCAATACGGTGGCAGTGCCTCCCTCCTTTCCAACAGGATCCACATCAGAGGAGGCCTGTTAAATAAAAGTTCTAAATGAGATTCAAAGTCTCATAACATAATACCAGAATGTCCAGGTTTCTAGTTAAAAAATTACGTGTCATAGAAAAATATCAGGAAGATTTTAAAATGAGTAAGGAAAATAGTTAACAGATACCAATACTGAGAAGATACTTATAGTTATCTGACAAGGGGTTTCAAAGTAGTCATCATAAAAATGTTCGAATGAGCAATTATGGACATGCTTGAAATAAATAAAAAAATAGAAAGTCGCAGCAAAGAAATAGAAGATAGAAGGAGGAACCAAATAAAGTTTTAGAACTATTCAGCAATCGATCTCCTAGGCATTTATCTTAGAGAAATGAAAACTTATGTTCATGCACAAACTTGTCTGTGAATGTTTATGGAAGTTTTATTTGTAACAGCTCAAAACTGGAAACAGCCAGATGTTCTTTATTGGTTGAATGATCTAAAAAATGGTGGTACATCCATACCATAGAATGGACCTATCAATACACAAAATAACCTGAGAGAATTCGAGAATTAATTCAATAAGTATAGCTAGTCCTCTAAAAGGTTACATAGTATATATGCTTGCATTTACATAATACTAGAGGCCCTGTGCACGAATCCATACACAGGTGGAGTCCCTCAGAGTGGCCTGCGGGGATCGGGCCCTAGCTCGAGCCCCCAGCCTCACAGCCCCACAGCCCCAC
>NW_005371541.1:1818298-1821631 GCF_000412655.1 Myotis brandtii
TTTTTATTGTAAAAATAATCAAGGTCTCCGCCTTGAATACTCCTTAAAAATAGTAAATCTCCCTGTTCGTCCTGATGAAGACACATTTGAAAATCAGTAGCTGCAAGGATCAGCTGAGTCACAGGTGAATGCTTTGACCCTAAGCTCTACCAGTGATAAATAGTTTTATTTTATTTTATTACATTTTCAAGAGGTTCATGGCACGTGTTAAATTATTGTGTAGGCCTCAGTAAACAGCAGCTTCAAACTGCTGAGCAGTTGAATAGTTCCCATTTATCACTTTCTCCTGCATATTCCCTGGTGAGCCTGGAGGGACTGCTTCCTGGTTTACAGGTCACAGGGCTGCACTTGATAATGCAATAGAGATTCTGTTTACATGAAGTATCGTCGTATCTCCTCTGTCAGCTATGGAGGAACAGGCAATCTCAAAGACATGGCTATAATATTCTTCATGGGAAGATGAACTATCTTTCCAGAGGAGTATTTCATTAGGTTTTGCAGATGGAAAATAATGCTTCTGTTTGGTGATGGCTTTCTTCTATAGATTTTGTGGAATGGAGTGAAATATTGAACAGTGCACATGGGTTAATGCTTGCAAGTATGCATGCTGTCATGGCTTGCATTTTGCTTTATAATGTGGAATACTAGAGTTCCAAGGCCCCTTTTTTTGCTCTGTAATTTTATGTCTCCATCTGAAGAAACACCCATGTTTAACTTTACCTATTAAAAAGCAACTGTTCTTTTTAGAATAGAGACTCTCTATAACCAAAGATTACTACAAAAATTGTTTACACATCATATTACCTTTTATCATAGGGAATTCTCCAGGTTATTCTTATTTTGTGGAATGCTACTTTTACCCTTCTTTGCCTAGTTATTGCTGACTCACCAACTCTCAACTCAAGCATTATTACTTTCTCAGGGATTTCCCTGTTCCAGGACAAATCTACATAGTAAAAGAACAAATGGCTCCAGTATGTCCCTTTCATAGTTCTTTGCACAGATGCAATTTTACTTTTGATTATCTGATTCATTGATTAGTGCACATTTTTCAATCAAACTATGAGGTGTCATAAAGTTAGAGATCTGGCTGCTTGACTACTTGGAACAGTGCCTGGCACATGGTAGAGACTCAATACTATTTGTTGGCTGAGTAAATAAATTTAGATATAGCAGGAATAGTTGAAAGTGGTAGGGAAGTGTAGTGAGCTGAGTAGTGTTGTGGGTTGAGTAGGACATTTCATTGAGTGCTGGATTGAGACAATGGAAGCCTGGACTCCAGTTTTAGCTCCACTGCCTGGTAGCTTTTAAACTTAGATGATTGATCAGTACTCTGTAGACCTCTCTTTCTTCAGTAGTAAAATGAGTAGGTTGGCTATATTTCTACAGTTCTGTATTGTCTATACTCAAGGCTGGCTAGGAGGTGGTGAAAGTTATTTGTCATTTCATTCATTTATTCATTCATTAATATTTATTGTGCATCTGCTTTGTGCCAAGTACTGTGCTAGAACATAGAGGCATGACAGTCTTGAGACTAACAAGGTCTTTGCCTACATATGTAGCAGAAAACTATACAATTATAAATGTAATTAATGAATTGTAATTGTGATAGGTGCTATGAAACAGGACAAGGTAGGTAGAAATGATATAACTAGGGAACTTCTGGTCTGATAAGTTCAGGGACTGGAGCTGGGTTGAACAGGTTTTTGGCCTCTAAAAGATACTCCAAATTTGATTAAAGTCAAGTCTTCTCAGAACTTTTTATACATGACATCTAGGTTGTAGGCAGATATTGGAAGTTTCCAAGGCCTGTAATCCTGGGTAAAATGAAACATTGGTATGCCAATAGACTGTCACAAGTTATTGATGTATCAATAGATTAACTCAACCAAAATTTATATTTTCTGAGCACCAGCAGTGAATAACACATTCTATAGGCAGGGAGATATGATAAACAAGTTAAGGTAGATGAGGTAGGGATAAGTGCTATAGTACTAAGTAATAATTTATAAGTATTTTTTATATGTCTTACCGGAAGCAAAATATCCTCTTCATCTACAAGTGCTATAGAGGGAACCACTTATTCTTACTAGTTAATCTAGTTTCCCCTGCTTCCTTAATACCAGAAGCTCTATTTTTAGTTGGAAAAGTTACTGCTAAGCCTAAAGACTTTAATTTTCAGCTTCTATTGCAGTCTGTCCTTATGGTGAAGCTGTAGAAATTAAGTTTTAAATAAGTGTTTGATAGGACTTCTGAGGAGGCTGTTGGAAAAGAGCTGATTCAGAGGTAACATCAATAAGATGGTGAACTAGGAATCCCCAGTCCTTGTTCCCTCAGAGAAAAACCAGTCAATTTGACAACAGTATATGGAACCAAAATACTTTTATGAGAATTCCAGAATCCAATTAAGAAGTGGAAGTACCCCAGGGTAGCAAAAAGCCAAGAACAGCTGCATTTAAATGGATAAGAAGGGCAATTTAACTTTACCCACATTAACCTAACCCAAGCTGCCACAGCTCAGGGCTGAGAAAGAATACTCTGACTTAAACTTTTCTCCAGGGAGAAAGAGAAAAGTAGAACATGCATTCAACATTCTGGATTTTCAAAGTGCTACCTGAAGGGTTGGTTTCTGCTTGGCAACAATCAGAGCCTATTTGAACTAACACAGTTTAGATTCCTTAGGGCCACTGATAACAAGGAGGAGTAAGGGGACAGCTTGTTGAGGTCAGCATAGCTCAACATGATTGGAAGGTGATGAATAACTTGAGGCTTCTCTCTTGGTAGGAAAGAAAAGAAGTGGAACCTGTGTCTGATGTTCTAATTTTCAGAAGGCTACCCAGAGGGTTGATGTCTGCCTTGCCTGACTCTGGGTACTGATGAGGAGCTTGTATTCTTTGGAAGTCTGGTGGCAGTTGAGAATAAGAAAGTGCAGATGGCTTGCTGCTGTATAACTAGAAAACTTGAAGTGTTGAAAGGCACCATAGAGAGCAAGAGAACACCAAATAAAACCAAAAACTGGCAAGCCACTCTAATGGAACAATTGCATGCGGGACAGAGATGTAACATTCCTCTGACCAAAATGTTTCAGAGGCCCTACAACTCTCTAGCTGAGTGTCTTCTCCTATACACAGAAAGTCTGTAAAGACTGGGAGAGCTAGCTGTTTTAGTAATACACTGTTCCCAACACAAAGTTACAAGCTCATAAAGAAAGACAGAAACATGGGCCAAATCAAGGACCAAAATAAAACTACAGAAACCAATCTGAAGGAGAAGAAAGAAGAGTAGGGGAAGGAGGAGGGGGAGAAGGAGAGGAGCAGGAGGAGAAGGTAGAGA
>NW_005371541.1:1821859-1837492 GCF_000412655.1 Myotis brandtii
GGAAGGAAGGAAGGAAGGAAGGAAGGAAAGAAGGAAGGAAGGAAGGAAGGAGAGAGGAAGGAAGAAAGAAAGAAGTAGAGGAATATGAATTACCTGACAAATAGTTCAAGATAATCATAAGGATCCTCTATGAGCCACAAAAGTGAAGAATGAACAAAATGAAAAAAAATCAACAAAGAAATAGAAAAAATAGAAATTTAGAGCTGAAAAATATAATATCTAACCTGAAAAATTGACTAGAGGGTACAACACAGATTTGATGAAGCAGGGAAAGTAATCTGAGAACTGGAACATAAGTCATTTGAAATTATCCAATCAGAAGAAAAAAAAAAGAATGAAAAAGAGCAGAGAGAGCCTAAGAAACTTATTGGACACCATAAGTGCACATATATATTCATAATGGGATTCTCAGTAGAGAAGACAGAGAAATGGACAGGAAACTTGTTTATGGCTATAATGGCAGAAACCTTCATAAATCTGGGGAAGGAAGTGGACACTGAGATTCAAGAAGTTCAAAGTATTTGACTAGGAAAAATTGAAAATATTCCACACTGAGTCATGTTAAAGTCAAATTTTTAAACTTAAAAGAAAAGAGAATTTTGAAAACAACAAAAGAAGAGTGACTTTTCATGTACAAAGGAACCCTCCATAGGATTGTCAGTGGATTTCTCAGAAGAAATCTTGCAAGACAAAAGTAATGAGGTATTATATTCAGAGTGCTGAAAGAAAAATATTGCCATCCAAAATACCATATCTGGCAAAGTTATTCTTCAAAAATGAAATGTATACTTTCCCATGTAAACCAAGCCTAAGAGAACTCATCACCACTAGACCTGCCTTAGAAGAAATGCTAAAGGGGCTTCTTCAAGTTGAAATGAAAGGATGTTAAACAACAAGAAAAAAGCATCTATATATATAAAACCCTAATATGCAAATAGACCGAAAAGCAGAACAACCGAACAACCAGTTGCTATGATGTGCACTGACCACCAGGGAGCGCGCGCAGAACATGTTGGGTGTCTGCCGTGGCGGGATGGTGGAGCAGGTGAGCGGGGGCACCAGACCAAGGCAGGGCACCAGTCACTGTCATCGGGGCGAGCCTCTGGTGGTTACTGAAAATTCTTTGCTCCCATGCGCCACAGTATCGCCCAGTGCTCGCACCTGCTTCTGCCACTGGAGCCCCCGCTCACACCCTCTGCTGGCGCCCAGACCCAATTGCCCCTGAGGGCTTTCCCACCTCCCTGCTGCTCCTGAGGGACAATCGGGGCAGCAACCACCGCTCACACTAGCTGACGACACCAGCCCTGCTTGCACCCGCTGTTGGCGCCAGCCCCAATAGCTCCATGCTGTCAGCGGGTGCGAGCGGGGCCAATGCCATCAGCATGTGGGAGCAGTGGTGGCAGGAGAAGGGCTGCTGGCAGACAAGGGACCAGGGGCCTTGGTAGAAAGGGCCGGGTGGGGGCGTGGAGAATGGGCCGAGACCCGCCCCTGTGCCCACCACAGCTTCGTGGCCCACAGTTCCTTTTAAGGTGCATGAATGCATGCACTGGGGCCCTAGTAAAAAGTATAAAACTCACTGGTAAAGATAAATATATAAACAAATAGAATATGATAATACTGTAATGGTGGTGCATAAATCACTTTTAAAAATTAATATTTTTATTGACTTTAGTGAGTTGAAGGGAGTGGGATAGAGAGATAGAAACATTTGAGCCCATGACCTGGGCATATGTCCTGACCAGGAATCGAACTGGCCACCTCTTGATTCATGGGCCGGCGCTCAACCACTGAGCAATACCAGCCAGGTGCATAAGTATAATACCAGTATAGAAGTTAAAAAAACAAAAGGATAAAAATAACTATAATTATAAAATATCTTAATAAATGCATGATCTAAAATATGTAATGTGTAACATCAACAGCATAAAATGTATATGTGGGAGAAGTAAAAGTATAGAATTTTTGTGTGCAATTGAATTTAAGTTGTCATCTGCTAAAATGGATAATTAAAAACCTGATACCAAAGGCAGAAAAAAAACATGAGAAGAAAATAATGGGTCAATATTGTTGAGGTGTATAGATGAAAAAAATATTCAATAAAATACTGGAAAACATAATGAACAGCACATTAAAAGAATCATGCACCAAGTGAGATCAAGTGAGATTTAATCTTTGGACTGCAAATATGGTTTGACAGAGGAAATCAATGTATTACACCACAACAATGACATGAAGGATACTTTCTTATGATCAATAGATGCAGAAAAAAAGCATTTGACAAAATTCAATACCCTTTCATAATAAAAATACTTAACCACCTAGGAATAGAAGGGATATAAATCAATATAATAATAATATGGAAAGGCCAAATATGAAAAACCCACAACTAATATCATACTTGAGAGTGTAAAACTGAAAGGTCATACTTGAGAGTGAAAAACTGAAAGCCTTTTCTCTAAAATCAGGAATAAGACAAAGATGCTCACTCTCACCACCTTTATTCTACACAGTACTGGGAATCTTAGCCAGAGCAATTGGGCAAGACAAGAGAAAAAAATGCATCCAAGTCAGAAAGAGAGAAGTAAAATTATCTCTGTTCACAAATGACATGATCTTATGTGTATGCACCCCTAAATATTCGACCAAAAAATGCTTAGATTTCAGCAAAGTTTTAGGATACAATACCCACATCTCAACATCAGTTCCATTTCTATACACTAACAACTAAAAATTCAAAAAGAAATTAAGAAAACAATCATATTTACAATAGCATCATAAAGAGTAAAATACTTAGGAATAAACAACAAATAAGACAAAAAGATTTGTACACTGAAAACTACAAAATATTTCTGAAAGAAATTAAGGAACACAAGATAAATAGAAAGAAGTGCTGTTTTCATGAATAGGGAGAATTAATTATATTAAAATGTCCATACTTCCCAAAGTGATCAATAGACTTAATGCTATCTGTATCAAAATCCCAATGTCAGTTTTTGAAGACGAGGAAAAAATAATCCTAAAATTCATATGGACCCATGAAGGATCCCAAGTATCCAAACCATTCCTGAGAAAGAGAAACAAAGCTAGAGTCCTCATACTTCTTATTTCAATATCCTATATAATAAAAGGCTAATATGCAAATCAACCGAACAGCAGAACAACCAGTCACTATGATGCACACTGACCATGAGGGGGCAGACGCCCAATGCAGGAGCTGCCCTCTGGTGGTCAATGCACACCCACTGGGGGAGTGCCACTCAGCCAGAAGCTGGGCTCACAGCTGGCAAGTAGTGGTGGTGGCGGGAGCCTCTCCTGCCTCCATGGCAGTGCTAAGGAGCAGCGAGCAGGCGGGCAGTAAGGAGTGAGGGGTCCCAGACTACGAGAGATATGTCTGACTAATTGCTTAGGCCCACTCCCCATGGGCCTAACCCATCAATTGGACATCCCCCGAGGGCTTCCAGACTGCAAGAGGGCACAGACCAGGCTGAGGGACCCGCCCCTCTGAGTGCATGAATTTTATGCACCAGGCCTCTAGTCTATATAGAAAAGGCTAATATGCAAAGTGTCCCCTCAGGAGTTCGACTGGGAGACCAGGAGTTCGCTTGCTAGCTATGATGTGCACTGACCATCAGGGGGCCGCGCGGCACAAAGGAAGGCCCCGGCTGGCAGCTGGGGAAGGAAGACCCCGGCCGTCAGCCAGAAGTCCCCAAACTGCCCTGATCGCCGGCCAGGCCTAGGGACCCTACCAGTGCACAAATTTCATGCACTGGGCCTCTAGTATATTATAATGCTACAGTAACCAAATGAGGATGGTATTGTAATTAAATACAGGCTTATAGAACAATGCAACAGAATAGCAAGTCCAGAAATAAAGCCATGTGCATATGTTCAACTGGTCTTTGACTAGGGTGCCAAGACAACACAGAGGCAAAGAGAGTCTCCTCAAAAAAAAAATGATCTTGGGAAAAATGATCTTATATTTCCACATGCAAAAGAATGAAATTGGACCCTTATCTTACACTCTCCACAAAAAATCATCTCAAAATGGATTAAGAGCTTAAACACAAGGTGTGAAACTATAATACTCCTAACAGAAAACAGAGTAGAAAATCTTCATAACACTGGGCTTGGCAATGATTTTGTGAATATAACACCAAAACACAGACAACAAAAGCAAAAGTTGGCAAGTGGGACTGCATAAAACTAAGAATGCAGCAAAGTAACTATCAATAGAGTGAAAAACAACCAAAAGAATTGGAGAAAATATTTGCAAATAATAACCTTATATTTGATAAGGAATTAATATCCAAAATCTAGAAGGAACTTATACAACCCAATAGTAAAAAAACGCCAAACTTCAAATAACCTGATTACAAAATAGGCAAAGGACTTGAATAAGCTTTTTGTTTTTACAAAGAAAACATACAAATAACAAACAGGAATATGAAAAGATTCTCAAAATAAATAATTATCAGGGAATTACAAATTTAAAAACACAGAAAATAGCGAGATGCTTATGAAGATGCAGAGAAATTGGAACCCTACTATACTCTTGGTATATTGTAAAATGTTGCAGCTACTCTGGAAAAATGATTAGAGGTTTCTAAAAAAACATAACTACAATTGATCCAGCAATCTCACTTCTGGGTATTGATCCAAAAGAATTAAATTCAGGAGGATCTCTAAGAGATATTTGCACTTCCACATTTATTGCAGTGTTATTCAAAAGAGTCAGGAAGAGTAAACAACCCAAATGTGCATCGGTGCATGAATAGGTAAAGAAAAGATGGTATATACTTACAATGGAATATTATTCAGTCACAAATAAGAAGAAAATCCTGTCATGTGATGGATCTTAAGGCTACGATGCTACATGAAATAAGCCAGTTGCGGAAGGACTAGTGCTGTCTGAGTTCACTTATATGAAGTGTCTAAATTAGTCATAATCATAGAAACAAAGGGTAGAATGGAGGTTTCCAGGGACTGAGGGGAGAGTTTCTGTTCAAGGGACATAGAATTTTCGTCGTGCAAGATGGCAAATTTCTAGATATATGCTGTACTAAATTGTGTTAATAGTTAATAATACTACACTTAAACATATTAAGAGGTTAAAGAAAGAGAGCTGATTCAGTTGTGAAATATACCTTTCTTCTTACTACATAGAATGTTGATATGATTTTTAAACCCCAGCAGCCACAGGAGCCCTATGGGGCAGCAGCTGGGTCTCCTTTATTATTATTTTTGTTTGTTTGAATCCCCGGGTATCTTCAGGCTTCTGTGCAGTTCCTCAACAAAGTGTACTAGGTCTTCTCAGGTCATCCTCATAATCAAAGTTGGATTCTTGGAGGTGGTGAGAGACTGATGTCCGTTCTAGTCCATCTTCATGAGTTTCAGCTTGCCTTCATGTATCCTAGTTTTGCTTTTCCTAACTTTCTGTCTCCCTGCTTTTCCTGGCTGGGATCCTTACTGACTGTAGGTTTGGCATCACATCATGGGCCACAGCCTTTCATGGACTACTTAACCCGCTCTGACAACCACACAATGTCTAATCCCTATAATAAATCTCCATACATCACTTACATAGATTTTATATTTCTAATAAATCCCTAACTGTTACATGATGATAGGATAGATCAAACTTAACCAATAAGGTAAACTTTAATATGAAATTTAGTGCTGAGGTTTCCAAAAAAGATAAAGGGATCGTGGGTTCTAAAAAATTAGTGGAGCCATAATACAAGCCCTGACCTGTCTCTGGACTTCATTTACATGCTATAATTAATTACTGTTATTTGATGTTTCTGTTACAGGCAGAACAGAGGTCTAAGTGATAGATGTCAATTTAAATTATTTATTACTGCTATTGAAGTGCTATCAGTAATAAAAATATTTGATAATAATTTTATAAGAATACCGAGGCCATGTATTGGTTCATAAGGAAAACATGTTACTGTCAATTAATTAAACTTGTCAGGAGGATTTACAAGGTAAATCCTAACCTTCACTTATTAGAAGTCTATGCCAAGCATGTCAAACTCACGGCCCACAAGGAATATTTTTGAGGCCCAGCCAATATAACGGTATATAAGAAACATTTTAATAAAAATTTTGTAACTTAATTTTTACAATATCCTGTTACACATAATTATTAATAATGAACTAAATGTTCGTTAATGACTGATTACTATAATCGTGTTGCATTCATTTCCCTTACACGCCTTATGCTCAGGCACACCGTTTCTCCCCACTAATACTAGCAGTGAATATTTTAGCAGCCGATGGCCACGTCATTAGTCATGTACTGACTTGTTTGGTGTGCGCAACAAAAATATTTCTCTTTTGGAAAACAAGAAAAATAGGTTTATTTGCATTACGCTTATTAATTTGTGCAGTTATTCAGCATCTGGTAAGTTAATGTTCAATAAAAATATTCATTTTTATTAAAAATTTTTATTATTTTGTGTTAATAATTACTCACTTATTTCAGCCCTTTGTATTCAGCATGTCTCTATCAAAATAAATCTCTGTTTCTATGAAAATTGAAGTTTTTGGGGTTTTTCAGCCCACATAAACTTAAACCTTGTTTATTTGGCTTTTGTTTTAAGCCCACATAAACTTAAACCTTGTTTATTTGGTCCATGTTAGCCTTTGCGTTTGACATACTTGGTCTATGCCATTCTTCCACTTGTGGAAAATGTTAAAGTCAGTTATACAAAAAGCCAATGCAAATCCTCTATTCTTCCCACCCTCTTAATTGGTTAGTCATTTCTCTTTTCCAGTTCATGGGGATACATTTAATAAATACCTTCTTTCTCACAAAATCTAATGAAACTAAGTTGATTACTTGTTTTTGTTCAGAAGCCACTGGGTATATGGAGTAGCTTGAAGATTTCTGAGCCTTCACCTATTGAATCTGGATTTAAATAATAAAGTCTCTGAAAGGGTGATATATCTTCTGAGATATTCTGTTCAAAGAATGAAAGGGATAATATCATTTTTGGCATAAAAGCTTAAAATAAGAATTAATGGGAAGTCGAGAATCTGAAAATGCTCTAATCGATCTCCTTTCCTAGAAATAGGTGCTACTTCACATAGTGTGCTAGAATTGGAACACAATGTGCAATCTGTGTGTTTACATTTAAGGCTTTTGATGTTACACTGAAAATTATAGATATTTTAAACATTCTTACTCTTCTATTTGTAGATCATTTGATGTGTTTGAAAAGTGTATGGATACATGTTGGAGTAATACATCTTGGCTCACATTCTAGGTTGTTCTTTGACTATTTGTATGATATTGGATAAAATGTAACTCTCTTTGCTCTGCAAGAGGATTATTAGAACCGTTTTCTCCAAAATGAGGATAATAATACCACATTGAGTTGTGAAGATTAAGTAACATAAGGCATGAACAATATGTAGGACAAACTAGGCATTCAATAGATACTAGTGTCTCCTATCTGCTTTCACCTAAATTAAGAGATAATCCAAGCATACTCCTACCCTATTACTTTTTCTAAGATCATAGCCAATTTCAATAAAAAATATGTATTTCAAAAAGGAAAATATTACATTTATCTTTAACATTGCTGCTGTTTAATTGGTAGGAAAATGAGATATTATGTGAGTTCAGTTCTACCTATTATATAGTCATCTAAAATCATTTGTAGACAATTTATTGGACATTTTAGTCCCATACCCAGGTAATCATGATCATCTTATGGGTATTGATTTCTTTTTATCTGTATGAAGCCTCTTATATCTTCCAGTGTCTTTGCTGAATTGCTCTTTTATGGAGAAGTAACATTTTGCCATGAGAGGCATGTAAAATATTTAACTCCTTACCAATTTTTTTTCTGTCAAAGGTTAGGCTTTAATGAGATGGATTACTTCAGGGCCTGGAGCATATTTTTGCAGTTACTGTGTAGCTGTCAAAACCTTTATAGTAACAGAGAAATTATTGACTTTTCTCAGCTTAGAAATGACCAGTGAACAAAAGGATGATTGAGTCCACAGCAAGTGTTTCTTAAAAGTCCTCATGACCTTGTCATTACCTCATTTGCAGGGAGAAAAAAATCCAAAATTAATTTCCTAAAGGAGAAGGGAGCTTTATATTACTTTTTATAAGATGTCATCAGGGACAGATATATGTGCTTAATGTTGGGAAACAATGAACGATAATGTGAGAAAGTTCGGTTGGGATTGGCTTGGTAATACTAGACAAAAAATTGAGTGTAATTCAATAAACATTCATTGAGGATATTTTTCACACAAGGATATGATCAAGATAGATTTTACTGAGAGTTAAGATTAGAAAGGCTAGTTCTGTGTCCCAGGAGTTTATATTTTGTAGGCAAGTAAAGGGAATAATTTGTCATGGGTAGACCAAAGAGCTGACTCAGGAGCCTAGAGGCTTGCATTATAGGTTTACCTCTGACTTGATTAAGTCTTATCTACGTTAGTGCTTTATTTCTATTTAACTGTAAACTGACGACTGCTGAGTATCCAAGGCATCTTTTCAGACAGTTCACACACACACACACACACACACACACACACACACACACACGGTGTCACTAAGCTATTCATTCACTTACAGTTGTGTCTTAGAACTTAGGTGTCATTCTAGCTAAGTTTCCAGGTCTAGAGACCTACAAAGGAGTCAAATAATTCAAGTTAAGATTGATTGGAATTGGTTCCATGATTGAATTCTGGGGATGTTCTTCAGTCACTTGGCATCTTCCATTCCTAAAGAATAGCTTTAAGATCATAATGCAATAATTTGCCATTTTTTTCCCATCTGAATGTGACAATGGGCACTGGACCTTTCGCCAAGTTTAAAAATAATAGGGTTCTGTGAGGTCAATGTGAGGAATTATTACACTGCAATTGGAGAAAACAGAGAATTTTTGGTAGTAGTGATCCTGATTTATGACTTTTAAATTTTGAAAAATGTTGTATAATTTTCAGGGAGTCAAAGAAATAAGAAATATCCAGGCTCTTTTAAAATGAAAGAAAAAGTATCCTTATACCAATTTTTTTGCTTTTATATAGTTTAACATTTGGAGGCATAGCTACACTTTTGCAAGTGTGTGTGTAGTGGGTGTGTTAGATGGACATGGGAGATCGCTTATAAAACCACTTCAAATGCTTTTAGATAGGATTAACAATTGGTTGACTTGTTTTTATAGCAATTATAGAATTATTAGTTAGGCCATTCATTTACAAATTGTTTGATACTTTACCATATTCTTGAGTGAGGAGGATTAGTTATAAAAGCAATTCTTTGAGGGCTTGGCTTGGGAAATTAATTTATGGAATATAGTATAGTTTTTTTTTCTTTTATTATTTACTTATCCAACCGATTTGCCAGTGAATTTAAAAATGATCTACTGCAGGGAAATCCTCCCTACTATATCCTATGAGAAAAAGATCTTTCAAATTATGGCTTGCTGTTGAGATTTTTTTTCCCTTTGGGGCATAACATGGCTTGTTATAATAAAGCATGTGTGATGGATTTTAGGATGACACTTTATTTTCTAGAGTAGAGCTCTTTAAAAAATATCTTGGGTATTAGGTTGTCTGTAGCTATAAAAGTAATATTTCAATATAGTTTTTCTCCAAGGAGTGCAAAGTTCTTAGAGTATGAATAAATTGATTTACCCACACTATAGCAGGGAAGGGTGAAATGGAAAAAAAGAAGATATAACCAGCTTTCATTTCTGGTTGCTTGAATCAGCCCTGAGAAATCTGATATGTAAAGGGAAAAATTAACTCCCAATATTTATGTGTTGGCTTCTACCCAATGATAGAGAAGACGTTGACACACCCTTCAAATGAAAGTCCATTTGTCCTTTTTATTTGGGGCAAACTGACTGTGTGTGTGGGCCTGGCTATTTTAGAATTATCTCTAGCCACACTAAAAAGTACAGTAAGTGGATATGTTAGGGGAATGAAATTAGAAAGGCATTTCAGATTGGCAGACTGTAATTGCTTACTTGAAATTTACCCAGGACATTTGCTGTTGACACGTTCAGTCGGTGCAAAGGATCTTTAATTACCCAAAGCAACTAGTTTGTGGTTTCACATCTCAGTGGAAAGACAGCAATTGCTGGAGCAAGGCATTGTAAACACCATGCAGTTCTGAAGCATTCTTTCTGATCAAAGGAAACCAGGGTTACTTCTTATTAGTGAGGTCCGCTGCAAGCACGCTGGGTTACTTCTTAGGGCAGGGGTCCCAGGATAGTTGGTGAAAAGCAGCTAATTTTTCTTTCTTGGAAGCAATGTGTAGTGAAGACAGAATTTTGAAACTAGACTGAGATTGTGGAAATTCTAGCTCCACCACTTACCACCTCTTTGACCTTGGGCAGGTTATTTCCTTTTCCCATATCTAATGTCACCAAAGGGAAATTATACCTGTATCAGAGAGTCACTGGTGGGAGTGTTAAATAAGCGAACATACGTACAATCTAGCACAGTGCTTGCCACATAATCAGAAGTACAAATGTCCATTCCTGTCTGCAAAGCCTGGTGGTTTTTGCAGGTTATGTTCTGAATGAAATATCTCTGTGTGGACCAAGCAAGGGGCACTGTTATTATGCTTCCTACGGGGTGAGTTGAACAGGAAACCATGGAGATGAGTTTAGACCCAGGTTTGTTGCCCCAGGCATCATGGTAGAGGGGAAAGAATAGTCCCAGTTTTGCTCCTTCTTAGGTGCCTGGCTTTGGGTAATATTTTTTTAACTCTCCAATAATAAGTTGTTTCATCAGGTGGGTCAAGGCAAATAATATTTTCCTGTTTACCTCCCAGGGGTATATGCAACAAGTAGGTGTATGAAAAACCTTTCTGGAGTTGAGAGTCCATTCTAGCCATGAAGATTATGTTTCCAGGCCCAGAAAGAAGAAATAATCCCTTCTTTTATTTAAATAAGCATCTGCTTATTGATTGCTTCCTATAGTCCAGTTATTGTACTAGGAACTGGTTTAACAAAACAGATGTGATATGCTTCTTAGTCATCTTTCTAACCTTTCCTGGGACTGGCACATAGAAGGTTTTCATTAATTATTTTTACAAATTAGACTTTGAAATCTATCTGATAAGGCTCTGAGCTCTCCTGAGAGGAACACCTGTCTCAGACATTTTCCGGCACAAAGTGGTTTAAATAAAACCCGTGACTCATCAAGCATATCGGGTAAATGACATATTCAGGTATGACTATTCACTAATGGATTTTGGACCCTAATGAAATCCATTTACCCTGTTTTCCACATCATTATATGTACTTTAGGTATCTTTGGATTTGTTTGCTTGCAGGATCAACCTCACTCTCATTCCATTGTTAGTGTTTGGCTCATTTTTTACCTGTGTATTTATTAAAATGCATTATGTAAACATACTTTTTTCTTGTTTGGGAATAGGAATAAAATCAGAGAAGAACAGTAGCATAAAAATTGTCTTATCACAACCAGGATCTCAGGTGCATTTTAAGTGTCCATCCTGGCTGGGCCATGGAGTTAACCACAGCCATTTAAGTTGGTGACTAGACCTTTCTGTATCTCACTGGATAAGGAAGCAGCAGATCATTTTTTTTTCAATGGTGCACACACAATTGATTTTGAAAAGTCCTTAGGATGGCACTTCAAAGACACGGGCAAGTGTTCTCCAGAACAAAGGCAGACTTTCTGATTTGCAAGAGCCATCCAATCACATGTACACACATGCTCCATGTGTCTCCAGCATGAGCAGAAGCAGTGATGATGTATTCACAATGGTTAGTGATTGTCCAGAGAACTGCTGGGTTGGCCTGGTTGATGCTGCATCTATTTTTAATATGTTAATCTTTAATCAATTCTAGTATGTTCTTAGAAATGGATATCATTTTAGTTTTTTGTTTAAGCAACAGATATATTTATGTTATAATAGAACTACTACTACTATTAGTCTACAATGTTCATTGCAAAGAAGTACTCATAAACAAAGCTAATACAGCTACTATGCCTTTTGCCCTTGTATGAGGTCTTTTAAACCAGAGGGATGGCCATCTGGGGTAGGCGTTTCAGCAAACAAATGAAGAACAGGGATGAATATATTATCTTCTTGGCTCCCGTACCTCCTATGGTACATTAGGGGGCCAGTTGGTTGTGCAATAATAGCAACTAACTCCAAACTTCCCCTGCTCTCCCTGGAGCATAAGGACTTGGATTAATTACAGAAGCAATTGGATCAGATGTTTTTAGACTGACCGAGGCCTAAGTGCATTCTGAGTGACAACTTTCCAGTTCTACAGGAGCTGTAAAACTTATCCACAGAAGGCACTATGGCAGTCACAGGGGTCAGGCGCAGGAAGAAGGTCATTGCACCTTGGGAGCATCAGGCTTGAGGAGCCCTTTCTGGGTTGCACTTGGAAAGCTGGACCCTGGACTCCTCCACCAGCAGTAGCAAGGACTGACAGAGCTTGGAGAGACTGATGGCCTGGGAAGTCCACCACAGTTGGACCAACATTCTACCTGACACAAATCACATCACCATGGTGACATGTATCTTTTTAATTAAGAGTTAGAATCTCCTTTTGAAATGACAGGTAATTAGATTTTTTAGAGAGAGAGAAAAACACCAACAACACAAAAAGGAAATAATATCCTCAATATCCTGGAGGATAGAAAATACACTCAAGTCAAGACCATTTTCATATCAGCTCTGCAACATGTCAGAAAGAGCCTACGCTGCTGCACAGAGCGACTTCTAGACCCCATGGTGTATGGAAACAGTCTACTGGACCAGCCAATGTCATATGTAAATCTGGCCTGTTCATTTATTCATTCATTAAACATATTGATTATTATATACCAGGGACATTTCAGGATACATGGATGTAGGTTAGACATCCGTGCCTTCTCTTTGACTTTTTAATAAAACTGTGTGATAACAGATCAGATTCCATATGGAAAGTCCTTTTTGAACAAGAAACTCTTCAGCCCCAGATGTAAACAGCACTGGCTGCTGTAAACTGACAAAATGATTCTAAGTAGAAAGCTATGCTTGAAAAAAAAAATTTTTTTAAGTTTACCTGCATTCAATAATATTAAATGAAGGAAAATGTTTTATATTTCCCCAAAGGATGTTATCTGTGTCTTTTCAACTGTATAATTCAGGAGTTAGATACAAATGTATATTCAATTCTAACTTTTTTTTTTTGAATGCTAGCTGTGAGGCCTAAATTCTATACAGCTTATCATTGTGCCCTTAAGCTATGATGATGTATTGTGGTTCTGATCCTCCCATTGTGTTGACTGTTGGAGTCCAGAGAGAATTCATCAATAGCTTCTTTGTTTTTAATTTCTTTCTTTCCCTCCACCTATTCAGTTATCTCGTGCTCACAAAAGAAAGTGGACTATTAAGGGCCAATTTGTTTTGCTGGAAAATATGTAACGAATAGCTTCAGGAAATTACAAATTGATGATTTACTGGTATCTAAAGTTACAAGGGGAGATTTTTTTTTCCGGTTGTCCCTGCACTCAACCCATCAAAGTATCTGAGACTTGTCCTTTTTATTATAAATTCTCAAGAACTTTGAAACAAAAACAAAAATTCAGACCATTTTTAGCTTTAGTTCTACACATTTTTAGCCCACAGGTTTTAGATGATTACTTTTTCAATTAAGCAAATGGTTTTAGAAACTTTTACTTTTGCTATTCAAATGTGTTTCTTAATTCTCCCATAAACATCCAAGAGATGCTATTACCCTGATATGCATACCAAAATAATAGATATGCAAACTGTAACAAAATAATATTTTTCTGTTTTAACTTCTCCCACACTATAGAAACATCAGCCCTCTGCCCACCCTCTAGATCAGTGGTTCTCAACCTTGGCTGCACATTAGAATCACCTGGGAATCTTTTTAAAATCCTGATTTCTGGGCCTCATCCTCTGGAAATTCTGTTTCTTTGTTATCAGGATTTTAAAAAGATTCCCAGGTGATTCTAATTTGCGGCCAAGGTAGAGAACCACTGCTCTAGATTTTCCCCAAGAACGGAGAGTCTCCAGGAATTGCCTCACATTCTCCTTCCAGGTCAATTGTTTTAAAAAATGATATATCTAGGGGGTGTCTTAACCATTTAGACTTCCAGGACCCCAATTCAGATTTACCAAGTTTCTGAGAGTGTGGCCAGGAGTTTTATTTTTCAAATTTCCTAGGAAATGTTGATGTCATCCCCAGAATGAGAATTGCCCAAGATTTCTTACTACACATGTTTACTATTTTCCATGAGCATGAAATTGGCTAGTGCAGGGCCCCCGCTATCCCTGCTATTTAGTCTCTTTCCCTGCCCACCCCTCTCAGCACTGAGTGCCTTCTGCTCTTCCCAGTGCTCAGTGTCTTCCGTGCATCTCCTTCCTGCCGCCGTTAAGTAGAACCTTTCACAGCTGAGGCCACTACATCTGTCCCCTCTCCCCCCATGCCCTAGTGATGCCAGCGGTCCCTTAAGGACAACTCTCTTCCCACTCTCTTGCACTACTCCTATGGACACTTGATAACTTGCCAACATTTTGGAGAATGATGTCCCCTGTTTATATTTTCACCATTGACTTTTTTCTTATTCCCAGTGAATGCCAGCGGTCCCTTAAGGACAACTCCCTTCCCACTCTCTTGCACTACTCCTGTGGACATTTGATAACTTGCCAACAGCCGGCATTTTGGTGAATGATCTCCCCTGTTTATATTTTCACCATTGACTTTTTTCTTATCTGGTCACAATCTCTGGTAGAAAAAAAGTGGAAGCAAGGGAAAAATTTAGTAGGACGCACCTGGGTTTTATTCTTTCCCTCAGCATGCAGGTTTCCTGTCTTACTTCCGGAGATATGGGGTGAACAGATTAAAAGAAGATGCTCTTTCTGTGTGTATCCAGCTCCATACCAGGACATGATGTTTGCTGAAAGGAGTTTGGGTAAAATTTCAGCCTCTATTTTTTTTAAAGATGTTTATGTGCACTGCACAACTAACACAACCAAGTGGAGGTCCACACTTCCTGTCTCCTAGGAAGCTACTCCATTCTTTATTCAAAACCAACCACAGCTGGTGCACCCCTCTGACCTGCCAGACTAAGGGTATCTGAATTCGGGGGACATTGCTGAAACTCGCGGAGACCGCTGCTGAGAATAAAGGGTGCTTCAGAGTATGTCTGTTAAGTGTAATTCATATTTGTATTTTTGTAAGCTTAGAAGTTACGAAAAATATTTAAAATGCTTGTCATGTTTAGACATTTTCATTTGCCCTCCCTACTTATCCTACACAGAGACACATGTCCATGAAAATTTATTTTATTTTTATTGTTTTGATCACATTTTCTTTTCTTTTTATAAATATTTTACTTAGTGTAGTTTATGTTTTTCTAGGCAAGTCTTTTTTGAGCTATACTCTTTGATCTATGTAACACATTTCTTGTTGTTTGATAGTTGTACTTACCCTAAAATTCTCTCTATATATAGAGTTCTTAAGTATGACAACATGTATCTTAATATTTTGTGTATCCTTCTAACATTTTGGCATACCACTAGTAAATTTCATAAATTATTAAATATTTAGTATCAATTTAGTGCAAAATACTAACCTAAGCATATATATGTATAATATA